>NW_027207613.1:0-192930 GCF_963455315.2 Globicephala melas
GCTCATTTCAATCTCTGGTTTTATGCAGCACCCCAACTCACCTTTACCCTTAAACAAGCATAAGTTGGTTTTCTAAATTTGAGACCCTGTTCTGTTCTGTAATTCAGTTCCTGTGTAGCCAAGTTTACATTCCGTGTATTACTGATATCTTATGATGTTTCTTTTTCTGTGTGACTTATTTCAGTTAGAATCATCGTACCTGAATCCACTCATTGTGCTGCTACGGGCCTGATGACATAGATTTCACTGCTGAGTGATACTGCATTGTACGTAAGTACCACAAGTTCTTTATCCATTTTTCACTTTCTGTGATATTGAACTTGTACGGTAAACGAGGTTCTTGTAAACAGAGGCGTCCCAAACATTGGGGTGGCTGTATCTTTTTGATTTTAATTTCCCTAAGCTATAGGACCATAAGTGGAAGTGCCCTAGGCTCTGTTGCTTTGTTTTTTAGATGTTTCAGGAAACACCATACACTTCTCATAAGTGTCTGTTGGCAATTTACATCCCGCCCATCAGCATAACAAGGCTCCCAGTTCTCCATGGCCTGTCCTGCCTTTCTGGATTTTACACTTTTTTCAGATGGCCCTTTTGACCGGGGGGAAGTGAGACTTCATTGTAGTGCAGATTTCCTTTGCAAGCTTGCTTGGTTGGCCAAAAAGGGCGTATGCGTTTTTTCCTGAATATATTCAGGAAAAAACGCATACGCCCTTTTTGGCCAAGTGCATCATTGTGGACGTTCTGCCTCTTTTCCTATGCTTTCAATGCAATTCCAGTCTACCTCCTGAAATCGGTTTCCTGCAATTCTGCCCCGCTTTCAAGTCCTCTTGGCAGCCTTACTTCAGTATATTTTTGGACGATAGTTGTCATTTATAACTCTGCAGGTTTGTGAATTACAGTGCCCCTGAGCTCCTTTCTTCAACTCGTTTTCTTGTGAGCTGGCCGCAACACCGCAGGATGGCTTCAGGCCCTAATCTGGTTCCGGCACGGCACGCTGAGCCTTTGGTTATTTCCTCTTCCTGGTGGGAAATGAGAGTTAAATTTGCCCGTCCAGACACCTCCAGCTAGTCTCTCATTGGTTCTCGCTATTCCTGTTCATCTTCCGCAGAAATTGCAAACTGGGCCAAACAGGAGGTTAAAGGGACTGACTCTCCAAGTCGGGAGAGTGTTAGTAAAGCGTCTGGAATGTTGCACCCGAGTACCAGGGTACGAAAACTGAGACATATTTGAACACGTCTCCCGATCACATGGTTGATCATACTCTAGGTTCCACATGCATGTTTTAGCTGAAGGAAGAATACCTTAAACCTGGGTAGTTGAAACCCGTGGAATGGGTACCATGCAATATGACTTCAAAGGGTCTTCATTTGCTCACCGAACCTCTCCAATCCTATCACTGCTGCGTTTACGTCCCTGTACACATGCTTGATTCTCTTTCGGAGACATAGCAATCCATAGGTTTTAAGATACTTAAGAGTCAGGTACATTCTTAGGCGTTTAATATGGGGTGTTGAGTCCATTTCGTTGAGCAAGGAGTAGCTCTTGTCTATTCCATATTTGGCTTAAGGAACTTTATCTGTGCTCATTTCAATCTCTGGTTTTATGCAGCACCCCAACTCACCTTTCCCCTTAAACAAGGATAAGTTGGTTTTCTAAATTTGAGACCCTGTTCTGTTCTGTAATTCAGTTCCTGTGTAGCCAAGTTTACATTCCGTGTATTACTGATATCTTATGATGTTTCTTTTTCTGTGTGACTTATTTCAGTTAGAATCATCGTACCTGAATCCACTCATTGTGCTGCTACGGGCCTGATGACATAGATTTCACTGCTGAGTGATACTGCATTGTACGTAAGTACCACAAGTTCTTTATCCATTTTTCACTTTCTGTGATATTGAACTTGTACGGTAAACGAGGTTCTTGTAAACAGAGGCGTCCCAAACATTGGGGTGGCTGTATCTTTTTGATTTTAATTTCCCTAAGCTATAGGACCATAAGTGGAAGTGCCCTAGGCTCTGTTGCTTTGTTTTTTAGATGTTTCAGGAAACACCATACACTTCTCCCGAGTGTCTGTTGGCAATTTACATCCCGCCCATCAGCATAACAAGGCTCCCAGTTCTCCATGGCCTGTCCTGCCTTTCTGGATTTTACACTTTTTTCAGATGGCCCTTTTGACCGGGGGGAAGTGAGACTTCATTGTAGTGCAGATTTCCTTTGCAAGCTTGCTTGGTTGGCCAAAAAGGGCGTATGCGTTTTTTCCTGAATATATTCAGGAAAAAACGCATACGCCCTTTTTGGCCAAGTGCATCATTGTGGACGTTCTGCCTCTTTTCCTATGCTTTCAATGCAATTCCAGTCTACCTCCTGAAATCGGTTTCCTGCAATTCTACCCCACTTTCAAGTCCTCTTGGCAGCCTTACTTCAGTATATTTTTGGACGATAGTTGTCATTTATAACTCTGCAGGTTTGTGAATTACAGTGCCCCTGAGCTCCTTTCTTCAACTCGTTTTCTTGTGAGCTGGCCGCAACACCGCAGGATGGCTTCAGGCCCTAATCTGGTTCCGGCACGGCACGCTGAGCCTTTGGTTATTTCCTCTTCCTGGTGGGAAATGAGAGTTAAATTTGCCCGTCCAGACACCTCCAGCTAGTCTCTCATTGGTTCTCGCTATTCCTGTTCATCTTCCGCAGAAATTGCAAACTGGGCCAAACAGGAGGTTAAAGGGACTGACTCTCCAAGTCGGGAGAGTGTTAGTAAAGCGTCTGGAATGTTGCACCCGAGTACCAGGGTACGAAAACTGAGACATATTTGAACACGTCTCCCGATCACATGGTTGATCATACTCTAGGTTCCACATGCATGTTTTAGCTGAAGGAAGAATACCTTAAACCTGGGTAGTTGAAACCCGTGGAATGGGTACCATGCAATATGACTTCAAAGGGTCTTCATTTGCTCACCGAACCTCTCCAATCCTATCACTGCTGCGTTTATGTCCCTGTACACATGCTTGATTCTCTTTCGGAGACATAGCAATCCATAGGTTTTAAGATACTTAAGAGTCAGGTACATTCTTAGGCGTTTAATATGGGGTGTTGAGTCCATTTCGTTGAGCAAGGAGTAGCTCTTGTCTATTCCATATTTGGCTTAAGGAACTTTATCTGTGCTCATTTCAATCTCTGGTTTTATGCAGCACCCCAACTCACCTTTCCCCTTAAACAAGCATAAGTTGGTTTTCTAAATTTGAGACCCTGTTCTGTTCTGTAATTCAGTTCCTGTGTAGCCAAGTTTACATTCCGTGTATTACTGATATCTTATGATGTTTCTTTTTCTGTGTGACTTATTTCAGTTAGAATCATCGTACCTGAATCCACTCATTGTGCTGCTACGGGCCTGATGACATAGATTTCACTGCTGAGTGATACTGCATTGTACGTAAGTACCACAAGTTCTTTATCCATTTTTCACTTTCTGTGATATTGAACTTGTACGGTAAACGAGGTTCTTGTAAACAGAGGCGTCCCAAACATTGGGGTGGCTGTATCTTTTTGATTTTAATTTCCCTAAGCTATAGGACCATAAGTGGAAGTGCCCTAGGCTCTGTTGCTTTGTTTTTTAGATGTTTCAGGAAACACCATATACTTCTCATAAGTGTCTGTTGGCAATTTACATCCCGCCCATCAGCATAACAAGGCTCCCAGTTCTCCATGGCCTGTCCTGCCTTTCTGGATTTTACACTTTTTTCAGATGGCCCTTTTGACCGGGGGGGAAGTGAGACTTCATTGTAGTGCAGATTTCCTTTGCAAGCTTGCTTGGTTGGCCAAAAAGGGCGTATGCGTTTTTTCCTGAATATATTCAGGAAAAAACGCATACGCCCTTTTTGGCCAAGTGCATCATTGTGGACGTTCTGCCTCTTTTCCTATGCTTTCAATGCAATTCCAGTCTACCTCCTGAAATCGGTTTCCTGCAATTCTGCCCCGCTTTCAAGTCCTCTTGGCAGCCTTACTTCAGTATATTTTTGGACGATAGTTGTCATTTATAACTCTGCAGGTTTGTGAATTACAGTGCCCCTGAGCTCCTTTCTTCAACTCGTTTTCTTGTGAGCTGGCTGCAACACCGCAGGATGGCTTCAGGCCCTAATCTGGTTCCGGCACGGCACGCTGAGCCTTTGGTTATTTCCTCTTCCTGGTGGGAAATGAGAGTTAAATTTGCCCGTCCAGACACCTCCAGCTAGTCTCCCATTGGTTCTCACTATTCCTGTTCATCTTCCGCAGAAATTGCAAACTGGGCCAAACAGGAGGTTAAAGGGACTGACTCTCCAAGTCGGGAGAGTGTTAGTAAAGCATCTGGAATGTTGCACCCGAGTACCAGGGTACGAAAACTGAGACATATTTGAACACGTCTCCCGATCACATGGTTGATCATACTCTAGGTTCCACATGCATGTTTTAGCTGAAGGAAGAATACCTTAAACCTGGGTAGTTGAAACCCGTGGAATGGGTACCATGCAATATGACTTCAAAGGGTCTTCATTTGCTCACCGAACCTCTCCAATCCTATCACTGCTGCGTTTATGTCCCTGTACACATGCTTGATTCTCTTTCGGAGACATAGCAATCCATAGGTTTTAAGATACTTAAGAGTCAGGTACATTCTTAGGCGTTTAATATGCGGTGTTGAGTCCATTTCGTTGAGCAAGGAGTAGCTCTTGTCTATTCCATATTTGGCTTAAGGAACTTTATCTGTGCTCATTTCAATCTCTGGTTTTATGCAGCACCCCAACTCACCTTTACCCTTAAACAAGCATAAGTTGGTTTTCTAAATTTGAGACCCTGTTCTGTTCTGTAATTCAGTTCCTGTGTAGCCAAGTTTACATTCCGTGTATTACTGATATCTTATGATGTTTCTTTTTCTGTGTGACTTATTTCAGTTAGAATCATCGTACCTGAATCCACTCATTGTGCTGCTACGGGCCTGATGACATAGATTTCACTGCTGAGTGATACTGCATTGTACGTAAGTACCACAAGTTCTTTATCCATTTTTCACTTTCTGTGATATTGAACTTGTACGGTAAACGAGGTTCTTGTAAACAGAGGCGTCCCAAACATTGGGGTGGCTGTATCTTTTGGATTTTAATTTCCCTAAGCTATAGGACCATAAGTGGAAGTGCCCTAGGCTCTGTTGCTTTGTTTTTTAGATGTTTCAGGAAACACCATACACTTCTCCCGAGTGTCTGTTGGCAATTGACATCCCGCCCATCAGCATAACAAGGCTCCCAGTTCTCCATGGCCTGTCCTGCCTTTCTGGATTTTACACTTTTTTCAGATGGCCCTTTTGACCGGGGGGAAGTGAGACTTCATTGTAGTGCAGATTTCCTTTGCAAGCTTGCTTGGTTGGCCAAAAAGGGCGTATGCGTTTTTTCCTGAATATATTCAGGAAAAAACGCATACGCCCTTTTTGGCCAAGTGCATCATTGTGGACGTTCTGCCTCTTTTCCTATGCTTTCAATGCAATTCCAGTCTACCTCCTGAAATCGGTTTCCTGCAATTCTGCCCCGCTTTCAAGTCCTCTTGGCAGCCTTACTTCAGTATATTTTTGGACGATAGTTGTCATTTATAACTCTGCAGGTTTGTGAATTACAGTGCCCCTGAGCTCCTTTCTTCAACTCGTTTTCTTGTGAGCTGGCCGCAACACCGCAGGATGGCTTCAGGCCCTAATCTGGTTCCGGCACGGCACGCTGAGCCTTTGGTTATTTCCTCTTCCTGGTGGGAAATGAGAGTTAAATTTGCCCGTCCAGACACCTCCAGCTAGTCTCTCATTGGTTCTCGCTATTCCTGTTCATCTTCCGCAGAAATTGCAAACTGGGCCAAACAGGAGGTTAAAGGGACTGACTCTCCAAGTCGGGAGAGTGTTAGTAAAGCATCTGGAATGTTGCACCCGAGTACCAGGGTACGAAAACTGAGACATATTTGAACACGTCTCCCGATCACATGGTTGATCATACTCTAGGTTCCACATGCATGTTTTAGCTGAAGGAAGAATACCTTAAACCTGGGTAGTTGAAACCCGTGGAATGGGTACCATGCAATATGACTTCAAAGGGTCTTCATTTGCTCACCGAACCTCTCCAATCCTATCACTGCTGCGTTTATGTCCCTGTACACATGCTTGATTCTCTTTCGGAGACATAGCAATCCATAGGTTTTAAGATACTTAAGAGTCAGGTACATTCTTAGGCGTTTAATATGCGGTGTTGAGTCCATTTCGTTGAGCAAGGAGTAGCTCTTGTCTATTCCATATTTGGCTTAAGGAACTTTATCTGTGCTCATTTCAATCTCTGGTTTTATGCAGCACCCCAACTCACCTTTCCCCTTAAACAAGCATAAGTTGGTTTTCTAAATTTGAGACCCTGTTCTGTTCTGTAATTCAGTTCCTGTGTAGCCAAGTTTACATTCCGTGTATTACTGATATCTTATGATGTTTCTTTTTCTGTGTGACTTATTTCAGTTAGAATCATCGTACCTGAATCCACTCATTGTGCTGCTACGGGCCTGATGACATAGATTTCACTGCTGAGTGATACTGCATTGTACGTAAGTACCACAAGTTCTTTATCCATTTTTCACTTTCTGTGATATTGAACTTGTACGGTAAACGAGGTTCTTGTAAACAGAGGCGTCCCAAACATTGGGGTGGCTGTATCTTTTGGATTTTAATTTCCCTAAGCTATAGGACCATAAGTGGAAGTGCCCTAGGCTCTGTTGCTTTGTTTTTTAGATGTTTCAGGAAACACCATACACTTCTCCCGAGTGTCTGTTGGCAATTTACATCCCGCCCATCAGCATAACAAGGCTCCCAGTTCTCCATGGCCTGTCCTGCCTTTCTGGATTTTACACTTTTTTCAGATGGCCCTTTTGACCGGGGGGAAGTGAGACTTCATTGTAGTGCAGATTTCCTTTGCAAGCTTGCTTGGTTGGCCAAAAAGGGCGTATGCGTTTTTTCCTGAATATATTCAGGAAAAAACGCATACGCCCTTTTTGGCCAAGTGCATCATTGTGGACGTTCTGCCTCTTTTCCTATGCTTTCAATGCAATTCCAGTCTACCTCCTGAAATCGGTTTCCTGCAATTCTGCCCCGCTTTCAAGTCCTCTTGGCAGCCTTACTTCAGTATATTTTTGGACGATAGTTGTCATTTATAACTCTGCAGGTTTGTGAATTACAGTGCCCCTGAGCTCCTTTCTTCAACTCGTTTTCTTGTGAGCTGGCCGCAACACCGCAGGATGGCTTCAGGCCCTAATCTGGTTCCGGCACGGCACGCTGAGCCTTTGGTTATTTCCTCTTCCTGGTGGGAAATGAGAGTTAAATTTGCCCGTCCAGACACCTCCAGCTAGTCTCTCATTGGTTCTCGCTATTCCTGTTCATCTTCCGCAGAAATTGCAAACTGGGCCAAACAGGAGGTTAAAGGGACTGACTCTCCAAGTCGGGAGAGTGTTAGTAAAGCATCTGGAATGTTGCACCCGAGTACCAGGGTACGAAAACTGAGACATATTTGAACACGTCTCCCGATCACATGGTTGATCATATTCTAGGTTCCACATGCATGTTTTAGCTGAAGGAAGAATACCTTAAACCTGGGTAGTTGAAACCCGTGGAATGGGTACCATGCAATATGACTTCAAAGGGTCTTCATTTGCTCACCGAACCTCTCCAATCCTATCACTGCTTTGTTTATGTCCCTGTACACATGCTTGATTCTCTTTCGGAGACATAGCAATCCATAGGTTTTAAGATACTTAAGAGTCAGGTACATTCTTAGGCGTTTAATATGGGGTGTTGAGTCCATTTCGTTGAGCAAGGAGTAGCTCTTGTCTATTCCATATTTGGCTTAAGGAACTTTATCTGTGCTCATTTCAATCTCTGGTTTTATGCAGCACCCCAACTCACCTTTACCCTTAAACAAGCATAAGTTGGTTTTCTAAATTTGAGACCCTGTTCTGTTCTGTAATTCAGTTCCTGTGTAGCCAAGTTTACATTCCGTGTATTACTGATATCTTATGATGTTTCTTTTTCTGTGTGACTTATTTCAGTTAGAATCATCGTACCTGAATCCACTCATTGTGCTGCTACGGGCCTGATGACATAGATTTCACTGCTGAGTGATACTGCATTGTACGTAAGTACCACAAGTTCTTTATCCATTTTTCACTTTCTGTGATATTGAACTTGTACGGTAAACGAGGTTCTTGTAAACAGAGGCGTCCCAAACATTGGGGTGGCTGTATCTTTTTGATTTTAATTTCCCTAAGCTATAGGACCATAAGTGGAAGTGCCCTAGGCTCTGTTGCTTTGTTTTTTAGATGTTTCAGGAAACACCATACACTTCTCCCGAGTGTCTGTTGGCAATTTACATCCCGCCCATCAGCATAACAAGGCTCCCAGTTCTCCATGGCCTGTCCTGCCTTTCTGGATTTTACACTTTTTTCAGATGGCCCTTTTGACCGGGGGGAAGTGAGACTTCATTGTAGTGCAGATTTCCTTTGCAAGCTTGCTTGGTTGGCCAAAAAGGGCGTATGCGTTTTTTCCTGAATATATTCAGGAAAAAACGCATACGCCCTTTTTGGCCAAGTGCATCATTGTGGACGTTCTGCCTCTTTTCCTATGCTTTCAATGCAATTCCAGTCTACCTCCTGAAATCGGTTTCCTGCAATTCTACCCCGCTTTCAAGTCCTCTTGGCAGCCTTACTTCAGTATATTTTTGGACGATAGTTGTCATTTATAACTCTGCAGGTTTGTGAATTACAGTGCCCCTGAGCTCCTTTCTTCAACTCGTTTTCTTGTGAGCTGGCCGCAACACCGCAGGATGGCTTCAGGCCCTAATCTGGTTCCGGCACGGCACGCTGAGCCTTTGGTTATTTCCTCTTCCTGGTGGGAAATGAGAGTTAAATTTGCCCGTCCAGACACCTCCAGCTAGTCTCTCATTGGTTCTCGCTATTCCTGTTCATCTTCCGCAGAAATTGCAAACTGGGCCAAACAGGAGGTTAAAGGGACTGACTCTCCAAGTCGGGAGAGTGTTAGTAAAGCGTCTGGAATGTTGCACCCGAGTACCAGGGTACGAAAACTGAGACATATTTGAACACGTCTCCCGATCACATGGTTGATCATACTCTAGGTTCCACATGCATGTTTTAGCTGAAGGAAGAATACCTTAAACCTGGGTAGTTGAAACCCGTGGAATGGGTACCATGCAATATGACTTCAAAGGGTCTTCATTTGCTCACCGAACCTCTCCAATCCTATCACTGCTGCGTTTATGTCCCTGTACACATGCTTGATTCTCTTTCGGAGACATAGCAATCCATAGGTTTTAAGATACTTAAGAGTCAGGTACATTCTTAGGCGTTTAATATGCGGTGTTGAGTCCATTTCGTTGAGCAAGGAGTAGCTCTTGTCTATTCCATATTTGGCTTAAGGAACTTTATCTGTGCTCATTTCAATCTCTGGTTTTATGCAGCACCCCAACTCACCTTTCCCCTTAAACAAGCATAAGTTGGTTTTCTAAATTTGAGACCCTGTTCTGTTCTGTAATTCAGTTCCTGTGTAGCCAAGTTTACATTCCGTGTATTACTGATATCTTATGATGTTTCTTTTTCTGTGTGACTTATTTCAGTTAGAATCATCGTACCTGAATCCACTCATTGTGCTGCTACGGGCCTGATGACATAGATTTCACTGCTGAGTGATACTGCATTGTACGTAAGTACCACAAGTTCTTTATCCATTTTTCACTTTCTGTGATATTGAACTTGTACGGTAAATGAGGTTCTTGTAAACAGAGGCGTCCCAAACATTGGGGTGGCTGTATCTTTTTGATTTTAATTTCCCTAAGCTATAGGACCATAAGTGGAAGTGCCCTAGGCTCTGTTGCTTTGTTTTTTAGATGTTTCAGGAAACACCATACACTTCTCCGGAGTGTCTGTTGGCAATTTACATCCCGCCCATCAGCATAACAAGGCTCCCAGTTCTCCATGGCCTGTCCTGCCTTTCTGGATTTTACACTTTTTTCAGATGGCCCTTTTGACCGGGGGGAAGTGAGACTTCATTGTAGTGCAGATTTCCTTTGCAAGCTTGCTTGGTTGGCCAAAAAGGGCGTATGCGTTTTTTCCTGAATATATTCAGGAAAAAACGCATACGCCCTTTTTGGCCAAGTGCATCATTGTGGACGTTCTGCCTCTTTTCCTATGCTTTCAATGCAATTCCAGTCTACCTCCTGAAATCGGTTTCCTGCAATTCTGCCCCGCTTTCAAGTCCTCTTGGCAGCCTTACTTCAGTATATTTTTGGACGATAGTTGTCATTTATAACTCTGCAGGTTTGTGAATTACAGTGCCCCTGAGCTCCTTTCTTCAACTCGTTTTCTTGTGAGCTGGCCGCAACACCGCAGGATGGCTTCAGGCCCTAATCTGGTTCCGGCACGGCACGCTGAGCCTTTGGTTATTTCCTCTTCCTGGTGGGAAATGAGAGTTAAATTTGCCCGTCCAGACACCTCCAGCTAGTCTCTCATTGGTTCTCGCTATTCCTGTTCATCTTCCGCAGAAATTGCAAACTGGGCCAAACAGGAGGTTAAAGGGACTGACTCTCCAAGTCGGGAGAGTGTTAGTAAAGCATCTGGAATGTTGCACCCGAGTACCAGGGTACGAAAACTGAGACATATTTGAACACGTCTCCCGATCACATGGTTGATCATACTCTAGGTTCCACATGCATGTTTTAGCTGAAGGAAGAATACCTTAAACCTGGGTAGTTGAAACCCGTGGAATGGGTACCATGCAATATGACTTCAAAGGGTCTTCATTTGCTCACCGAACCTCTCCAATCCTATCACTGCTGCGTTTATGTCCCTGTACACATGCTTGATTCTCTTTCGGAGACATAGCAATCCATAGGTTTTAAGATACTTAAGAGTCAGGTACATTCTTAGGCGTTTAATATGCGGTGTTGAGTCCATTTCGTTGAGCAAGGAGTAGCTCTTGTCTATTCCATATTTGGCTTAAGGAACTTTATCTGTGCTCATTTCAATCTCTGGTTTTATGCAGCACCCCAACTCACCTTTCCCCTTAAACAAGCATAAGTTGGTTTTCTAAATTTGAGACCCTGTTCTGTTCTGTAATTCAGTTCCTGTGTAGCCAAGTTTACATTCCGTGTATTACTGATATCTTATGATGTTTCTTTTTCTGTGTGACTTATTTCAGTTAGAATCATCGTACCTGAATCCACTCATTGTGCTGCTACGGGCCTGATGACATAGATTTCACTGCTGAGTGATACTGCATTGTACGTAAGTACCACAAGTTCTTTATCCATTTTTCACTTTCTGTGATATTGAACTTGTACGGTAAATGAGGTTCTTGTAAACAGAGGCGTCCCAAACATTGGGGTGGCTGTATCTTTTTGATTTTAATTTCCCTAAGCTATAGGACCATAAGTGGAAGTGCCCTAGGCTCTGTTGCTTTGTTTTTTAGATGTTTCAGGAAACACCATACACTTCTCCGGAGTGTCTGTTGGCAATTTACATCCCGCCCATCAGCATAACAAGGCTCCCAGTTCTCCATGGCCTGTCCTGCCTTTCTGGATTTTACACTTTTTTCAGATGGCCCTTTTGACCGGGGGGAAGTGAGACTTCATTGTAGTGCAGATTTCCTTTGCAAGCTTGCTTGGTTGGCCAAAAAGGGCGTATGCGTTTTTTCCTGAATATATTCAGGAAAAAACGCATACGCCCTTTTTGGCCAAGTGCATCATTGTGGACGTTCTGCCTCTTTTCCTATGCTTTCAATGCAATTCCAGTCTACCTCCTGAAATCGGTTTCCTGCAATTCTGCCCCGCTTTCAAGTCCTCTTGGCAGCCTTACTTCAGTATATTTTTGGACGATAGTTGTCATTTATAACTCTGCAGGTTTGTGAATTACAGTGCCCCTGAGCTCCTTTCTTCAACTCGTTTTCTTGTGAGCTGGCCGCAACACCGCAGGATGGCTTCAGGCCCTAATCTGGTTCCGGCACGGCACGCTGAGCCTTTGGTTATTTCCTCTTCCTGGTGGGAAATGAGAGTTAAATTTGCCCGTCCAGACACCTCCAGCTAGTCTCTCATTGGTTCTCGCTATTCCTGTTCATCTTCCGCAGAAATTGCAAACTGGGCCAAACAGGAGGTTAAAGGGACTGACTCTCCAAGTCGGGAGAGTGTTAGTAAAGCATCTGGAATGTTGCACCCGAGTACCAGGGTACGAAAACTGAGACATATTTGAACACGTCTCCCGATCACATGGTTGATCATACTCTAGGTTCCACATGCATGTTTTAGCTGAAGGAAGAATACCTTAAACCTGGGTAGTTGAAACCCGTGGAATGGGTACCATGCAATATGACTTCAAAGGGTCTTCATTTGCTCACCGAACCTCTCCAATCCTATCACTGCTGCGTTTATGTCCCTGTACACATGCTTGATTCTCTTTCGGAGACATAGCAATCCATAGGTTTTAAGATACTTAAGAGTCAGGTACATTCTTAGGCGTTTAATATGCGGTGTTGAGTCCATTTCGTTGAGCAAGGAGTAGCTCTTGTCTATTCCATATTTGGCTTAAGGAACTTTATCTGTGCTCATTTCAATCTCTGGTTTTATGCAGCACCCCAACTCACCTTTCCCCTTAAACAAGCATAAGTTGGTTTTCTAAATTTGAGACCCTGTTCTGTTCTGTAATTCAGTTCCTGTGTAGCCAAGTTTACATTCCGTGTATTACTGATATCTTATGATGTTTCTTTTTCTGTGTGACTTATTTCAGTTAGAATCATCGTACCTGAATCCACTCATTGTGCTGCTACGGGCCTGATGACATAGATTTCACTGCTGAGTGATACTGCATTGTACGTAAGTACCACAAGTTCTTTATCCATTTTTCACTTTCTGTGATATTGAACTTGTACGGTAAACGAGGTTCTTGTAAACAGAGGCGTCCCAAACATTGGGGTGGCTGTATCTTTTGGATTTTAATTTCCCTAAGCTATAGGACCATAAGTGGAAGTGCCCTAGGCTCTGTTGCTTTGTTTTTTCGATGTTTCAGGAAACACCATACACTTCTCCCGAGTGTCTGTTGGCAATGTACATCCCGCCCATCAGCATAACAAGGCTCCCAGTTCTCCATGGCCTGTCCTGCCTTTCTGGATTTTACACTTTTTTCAGATGGCCCTTTTGACCGGGGGGAAGTGAGACTTCATTGTAGTGCAGATTTCCTTTGCAAGCTTGCTTGGTTGGCCAAAAAGGGCGTATGCGTTTTTTCCTGAATATATTCAGGAAAAAACGCATACGCCCTTTTTGGCCAAGTGCATCATTGTGGACGTTCTGCCTCTTTTCCTATGCTTTCAATGCAATTCCAGTCTACCTCCTGAAATCGGTTTCCTGCAATTCTGCCCCGCTTTCAAGTCCTCTTGGCAGCCTTACTTCAGTATATTTTTGGACGATAGTTGTCATTTATAACTCTGCAGGTTTGTGAATTACAGTGCCCCTGAGCTCCTTTCTTCAACTCGTTTTCTTGTGAGCTGGCCGCAACACCGCAGGATGGCTTCAGGCCCTAATCTGGTTCCGGCACGGCACGCTGAGCCTTTGGTTATTTCCTCTTCCTGGTGGGAAATGAGAGTTAAATTTGCCCGTCCAGACACCTCCAGCTAGTCTCTCATTGGTTCTCGCTATTCCTGTTCATCTTCCGCAGAAATTGCAAACTGGGCCAAACAGGAGGTTAAAGGGACTGACTCTCCAAGTCGGGAGAGTGTTAGTAAAGCGTCTGGAATGTTGCACCCGAGTACCAGGGTACGAAAACTGAGACATATTTGAACACGTCTCCCGATCACATGGTTGATCATACTCTAGGTTCCACATGCATGTTTTAGCTGAAGGAAGAATACCTTAAACCTGGGTAGTTGAGACCCGTGGAATGGGTACCATGCAATATGACTTCAAAGGGTCTTCATTTGCTCACCGAACCTCTCCAATCCTATCACTGCTGCGTTTATGTCCCTGTACACATGCTTGATTCTCTTTCGGAGACATAGCAATCCATAGGTTTTAAGATACTTAAGAGTCAGGTACATTCTTAGGCGTTTAATATGGGGTGTTGAGTCCATTTCGTTGAGCAAGGAGTAGCTCTTGTCTATTCCATATTTGGCTTAAGGAACTTTATCTGTGCTCATTTCAATCTCTGGTTTTATGCAGCACCCCAACTCACCTTTCCCCTTAAACAAGCATAAGTTGGTTTTCTAAATTTGAGACCCTGTTCTGTTCTGTAATTCAGTTCCTGTGTAGCCAAGTTTACATTCCGTGTATTACTGATATCTTATGATGTTTCTTTTTCTGTGTGACTTATTTTAGTTAGAATCATCGTACCTGAATCCACTCATTGTGCTGCTACGGGCCTGATGACATAGATTTCACTGCTGAGTGATACTGCATTGTACGTAAGTACCACAAGTTCTTTATCCATTTTTCACTTTCTGTGATATTGAACTTGTACGGTAAACGAGGTTCTTGTAAACAGAGGCGTCCCAAACATTGGGGTGGCTGTATCTTTTTGATTTTAATTTCCCTAAGCTATAGGACCATAAGTGGAAGTGCCCTAGGCTCTGTTGCTTTGTTTTTTAGACGTTTCAGGAAACACCATACACTTCTCCCGAGTGTCTGTTGGCAATGTACATCCCGCCCATCAGCATAACAAGGCTCCCAGTTCTCCATGGCCTGTCCTGCCTTTCTGGATTTTACACTTTTTTCAGATGGCCCTTTTGACCGGGGGGAAGTGAGACTTCATTGTAGTGCAGATTTCCTTTGCAAGCTTGCTTGGTTGGCCAAAAAGGGCGTATGCGTTTTTTCCTGAATATATTCAGGAAAAAACGCATACGCCCTTTTTGGCCAAGTGCATCATTGTGGACGTTCTGCCTCTTTTCCTATGCTTTCAATGCAATTCCAGTCTACCTCCTGAAATCGGTTTCCTGCAATTCTGCCCCGCTTTCAAGTCCTCTTGGCAGCCTTACTTCAGTATATTTTTGGACGATAGTTGTCATTTATAACTCTGCAGGTTTGTGAATTACAGTGCCCCTGAGCTCCTTTCTTCAACTCGTTTTCTTGTGAGCTGGCCGCAACACCGCAGGATGGCTTCAGGCCCTAATCTGGTTCCGGCACGGCACGCTGAGCCTTTGGTTATTTCCTCTTCCTGGTGGGAAATGAGAGTTAAATTTGCCCGTCCAGACACCTCCAGCTAGTCTCTCATTGGTTCTCGCTATTCCTGTTCATCTTCCGCAGAAATTGCAAACTGGGCCAAACAGGAGGTTAAAGGGACTGACTCTCCAAGTCGGGAGAGTGTTAGTAAAGCGTCTGGAATGTTGCACCCGAGTACCAGGGTACGAAAACTGAGACATATTTGAACACGTCTCCCGATCACATGGTTGATCATACTCTAGGTTCCACATGCATGTTTTAGCTGAAGGAAGAATACCTTAAACCTGGGTAGTTGAGACCCGTGGAATGGGTACCATGCAATATGACTTCAAAGGGTCTTCATTTGCTCACCGAACCTCTCCAATCCTATCACTGCTGCGTTTATGTCCCTGTACACATGCTTGATTCTCTTTCGGAGACATAGCAATCCATAGGTTTTAAGATACTTAAGAGTCAGGTACATTCTTAGGCGTTTAATATGGGGTGTTGAGTCCATTTCGTTGAGCAAGGAGTAGCTCTTGTCTATTCCATATTTGGCTTAAGGAACTTTATCTGTGCTCATTTCAATCTCTGGTTTTATGCAGCACCCCAACTCACCTTTACCCTTAAACAAGCATAAGTTGGTTTTCTAAATTTGAGACCCTGTTCTGTTCTGTAATTCAGTTCCTGTGTAGCCAAGTTTACATTCCGTGTATTACTGATATCTTATGATGTTTCTTTTTCTGTGTGACTTATTTTAGTTAGAATCATCGTACCTGAATCCACTCATTGTGCTGCTACGGGCCTGATGACATAGATTTCACTGCTGAGTGATACTGCATTGTACGTAAGTACCACAAGTTCTTTATCCATTTTTCACTTTCTGTGATATTGAACTTGTACGGTAAACGAGGTTCTTGTAAACAGAGGCGTCCCAAACATTGGGGTGGCTGTATCTTTTTGATTTTAATTTCCCTAAGCTATAGGACCATAAGTGGAAGTGCCCTAGGCTCTGTTGCTTTGTTTTTTAGACGTTTCAGGAAACACCATACACTTCTCCCGAGTGTCTGTTGGCAATGTACATCCCGCCCATCAGCATAACAAGGCTCCCAGTTCTCCATGGCCTGTCCTGCCTTTCTGGATTTTACACTTTTTTCAGATGGCCCTTTTGACCGGGGGGAAGTGAGACTTCATTGTAGTGCAGATTTCCTTTGCAAGCTTGCTTGGTTGGCCAAAAAGGGCGTATGCGTTTTTTCCTGAATATATTCAGGAAAAAACGCATACGCCCTTTTTGGCCAAGTGCATCATTGTGGACGTTCTGCCTCTTTTCCTATGCTTTCAATGCAATTCCAGTCTACCTCCTGAAATCGGTTTCCTGCAATTCTGCCCCGCTTTCAAGTCCTCTTGGCAGCCTTACTTCAGTATATTTTTGGACGATAGTTGTCATTTATAACTCTGCAGGTTTGTGAATTACAGTGCCCCTGAGCTCCTTTCTTCAACTCGTTTTCTTGTGAGCTGGCCGCAACACCGCAGGATGGCTTCAGGCCCTAATCTGGTTCCGGCACGGCACGCTGAGCCTTTGGTTATTTCCTCTTCCTGGTGGGAAATGAGAGTTAAATTTGCCCGTCCAGACACCTCCAGCTAGTCTCTCATTGGTTCTCGCTATTCCTGTTCATCTTCCGCAGAAATTGCAAACTGGGCCAAACAGGAGGTTAAAGGGACTGACTCTCCAAGTCGGGAGAGTGTTAGTAAAGCGTCTGGAATGTTGCACCCGAGTACCAGGGTACGAAAACTGAGACATATTTGAACACGTCTCCCGATCACATGGTTGATCATACTCTAGGTTCCACATGCATGTTTTAGCTGAAGGAAGAATACCTTAAACCTGGGTAGTTGAGACCCGTGGAATGGGTACCATGCAATATGACTTCAAAGGGTCTTCATTTGCTCACCGAACCTCTCCAATCCTATCACTGCTGCATTTATGTCCCTGTACACATGCTTGATTCTCTTTCGGAGACATAGCAATCCATAGGTTTTAAGATACTTAAGAGTCAGGTACATTCTTAGGCGTTTAATATGCGGTGTTGAGTCCATTTCGTTGAGCAAGGAGTAGCTCTTGTCTATTCCATATTTGGCTTAAGGAACTTTATCTGTGCTCATTTCAATCTCTGGTTTTATGCAGCACCCCAACTCACCTTTACCCTTAAACAAGCATAAGTTGGTTTTCTAAATTTGAGACCCTGTTCTGTTCTGTAATTCAGTTCCTGTGTAGCCAAGTTTACATTCCGTGTATTACTGATATCTTATGATGTTTCTTTTTCTGTGTGACTTATTTCAGTTAGAATCATCGTACCTGAATCCACTCATTGTGCTGCTACGGGCCTGATGACATAGATTTCTCTGCTGAGTGATACTGCATTGTACGTAAGTACCACAAGTTCTTTATCCATTTTTCACTTTCTGTGATATTGAACTTGTACGGTAAACGAGGTTCTTGTAAACAGAGGCGTCCCAAACATTGGGGTGGCTGTATCTTTTTGATTTTAATTTCCCTAAGCTATAGGACCATAAGTGGAAGTGCCCTAGGCTCTGTTGCTTTGTTTTTTAGATGTTTCAGGAAACACCATACACTTCTCCCGAGTGTCTGTTGGCAATGTACATCCCGCCCATCAGCATAACAAGGCTCCCAGTTCTCCATGGCCTGTCCTGCCTTTCTGGATTTTACACTTTTTTCAGATGGCCCTTTTGACCGGGGGGAAGTGAGACTTCATTGTAGTGCATATTTCCTTTGCAAGCTTGCTTGGTTGGCCAAAAAGGGCGTATGCGTTTTTTCCTGAATATATTCAGGAAAAAACGCATACGCCCTTTTTGGCCAAGTGCATCATTGTGGACGTTCTGCCTCTTTTCCTATGCTTTCAATGCAATTCCAGTCTACCTCCTGAAATCGGTTTCCTGCAATTCTGCCCCGCTTTCAAGTCCTCTTGGCAGCCTTACTTCAGTATATTTTTGGACGATAGTTGTCATTTATAACTCTGCAGGTTTGTGAATTACAGTGCCCCTGAGCTCCTTTCTTCAACTCGTTTTCTTGTGAGCTGGCCGCAACACCGCAGGATGGCTTCAGGCCCTAATCTGGTTCCGGCACGGCACGCTGAGCCTTTGGTTATTTCCTCTTCCTGGTGGGAAATGAGAGTTAAATTTGCCCGTCCAGACACCTCCAGCTAGTCTCTCATTGGTTCTCGCTATTCCTGTTCATCTTCCGCAGAAATTGCAAACTGGGCCAAACAGGAGGTTAAAGGGACTGACTCTCCAAGTCGGGAGAGTGTTAGTAAAGCGTCTGGAATGTTGCACCCGAGTACCAGGGTACGAAAACTGAGACATATTTGAACACGTCTCCCGATCACATGGTTGATCATACTCTAGGTTCCACATGCATGTTTTAGCTGAAGGAAGAATACCTTAAACCTGGGTAGTTGAAACCCGTGGAATGGGTACCATGCAATATGACTTCAAAGGGTCTTCATTTGCTCACCGAACCTCTCCAATCCTATCACTGCTGCGTTTATGTCCCTGTACACATGCTTGATTCTCTTTCGGAGACATAGCAATCCATAGGTTTTAAGATACTTAAGAGTCAGGTACATTCTTAGGCGTTTAATATGCGGTGTTGAGTCCATTTCGTTGAGCAAGGAGTAGCTCTTGTCTATTCCATATTTGGCTTAAGGAACTTTATCTGTGCTCATTTCAATCTCTGGTTTTATGCAGCACCCCAACTCACCTTTACCCTTAAACAAGCATAAGTTGGTTTTCTAAATTTGAGACCCTGTTCTGTTCTGTAATTCAGTTCCTGTGTAGCCAAGTTTACATTCCGTGTATTACTGATATCTTATGATGTTTCTTTTTCTGTGTGACTTATTTCAGTTAGAATCATCGTACCTGAATCCACTCATTGTGCTGCTACGGGCCTGATGACATAGATTTCACTGCTGAGTGATACTGCATTGTACGTAAGTACCACAAGTTCTTTATCCATTTTTCACTTTCTGTGATATTGAACTTGTACGGTAAACGAGGTTCTTGTAAACAGAGGCGTCCCAAACATTGGGGTGGCTGTATCTTTTTGATTTTAATTTCCCTAAGCTATAGGACCATAAGTGGAAGTGCCCTAGGCTCTGTTGCTTTGTTTTTTAGATGTTTCAGGAAACACCATACACTTCTCCCGAGTGTCTGTTGGCAATGTACATCCCGCCCATCAGTATAACAAGGCTCCCAGTTCTCCATGGCCTGTCCTGCCTTTCTGGATTTTACACTTTTTTCAGATGGCCCTTTTGACCGGGGGGAAGTGAGACTTCATTGTAGTGCAGATTTCCTTTGCAAGCTTGCTTGGTTGGCCAAAAAGGGCGTATGCGTTTTTTCCTGAATATATTCAGGAAAAAACGCATACGCCCTTTTTGGCCAAGTGCATCATTGTGGACGTTCTGCCTCTTTTCCTATGCTTTCAATGCAATTCCAGTCTACCTCCTGAAATCGGTTTCCTGCAATTCTGCCCCGCTTTCAAGTCCTCTTGGCAGCCTTACGTCAGTATATTTTTGGATGATAGTTGTCATTTATAACTCTGCAGGTTTGTGAATTACAGTGCCCCTGAGCTCCTTTCTTCAACTCGTTTTCTTGTGAGCTGGCCACAACACCGCAGGATGGCTTCAGGCCCTAATCTGGTTCCGGCACGGCACGCTGAGCCTTTGGTTATTTCCTCTTCCTGGTGGGAAATGAGAGTTAAATTTGCCCGTCCAGACACCTCCAGCTAGTCTCTCATTGGTTCTCGCTATTCCTGTTCATCTTCCGCAGAAATTGCAAACTGGGCCAAACAGGAGGTTAAAGGGACTGACTCTCCAAGTCGGGAGAGTGTTAGTAAAGCGTCTGGAATGTTGCACCCGAGTACCAGGGTACGAAAACTGAGACATATTTGAACACGTCTCCCGATCACATGGTTGATCATACTCTAGGTTCCACATGCATGTTTTAGCTGAAGGAAGAATACCTTAAACCTGGGTAGTTGAAACCCGTGGAATGGGTACCATGCAATATGACTTCAAAGGGTCTTCATTTGCTCACCGAACCTCTCCAATCCTATCACTGCTGCGTTTATGTCCCTGTACACATGCTTGATTCTCTTTCGGAGACATAGCAATCCATAGGTTTTAAGATACTTAAGAGTCAGGTACATTCTTAGGCGTTTAATATGGGGTGTTGAGTCCATTTCGTTGAGCAAGGAGTAGCTCTTGTCTATTCCATATTTGGCTTAAGGAACTTTATCTGTGCTCATTTCAATCTCTGGTTTTATGCAGCACCCCAACTCACCTTTCCCCTTAAACAAGCATAAGTTGGTTTTCTAAATTTGAGACCCTGTTCTGTTCTGTAATTCAGTTCCTGTGTAGCCAAGTTTACATTCCGTGTATTACTGATATCTTATGATGTTTCTTTTTCTGTGTGACTTATTTCAGTTAGAATCATCGTACCTGAATCCACTCATTGTGCTGCTACGGGCCTGATGACATAGATTTCACTGCTGAGTGATACTGCATTGTACGTAAGTACCACAAGTTCTTTATCCATTTTTCACTTTCTGTGATATTGAACTTGTACGGTAAATGAGGTTCTTGTAAACAGAGGCGTCCCAAACATTGGGGTGGCTGTATCTTTTTGATTTTAATTTCCCTAAGCTATAGGACCATAAGTGGAAGTGCCCTAGGCTCTGTTGCTTTGTTTTTTAGATGTTTCAGGAAACACCATACACTTCTCCGGAGTGTCTGTTGGCAATTTACATCCCGCCCATCAGCATAACAAGGCTCCCAGTTCTCCATGGCCTGTCCTGCCTTTCTGGATTTTACACTTTTTTCAGATGGCCCTTTTGACCGGGGGGAAGTGAGACTTCATTGTAGTGCAGATTTCCTTTGCAAGCTTGCTTGGTTGGCCAAAAAGGGCGTATGCGTTTTTTCCTGAATATATTCAGGAAAAAACGCATACGCCCTTTTTGGCCAAGTGCATTATTGTGGACGTTCTGCCTCTTTTCCTATGCTTTCAATGCAATTCCAGTCTACCTCCTGAAATCGGTTTCCTGCAATTCTGCCCCGCTTTCAAGTCCTCTTGGCAGCCTTACTTCAGTATATTTTTGGACGATAGTTGTCATTTATAACTCTGCAGGTTTGTGAATTACAGTGCCCCTGAGCTCCTTTCTTCAACTCGTTTTCTTGTGAGCTGGCCGCAACACCGCAGGATGGCTTCAGGCCCTAATCTGGTTCCGGCACGGCACGCTGAGCCTTTGGTTATTTCCTCTTCCTGGTGGGAAATGAGAGTTAAATTTGCCCGTCCAGACACCTCCAGCTAGTCTCTCATTGGTTCTCGCTATTCCTGTTCATCTTCCGCAGAAATTGCAAACTGGGCCAAACAGGAGGTTAAAGGGACTGACTCTCCAAGTCGGGAGAGTGTTAGTAAAGCGTCTGGAATGTTGCACCCGAGTACCAGGGTACGAAAACTGAGACATATTTGAACACGTCTCCCGATCACATGGTTGATCATACTCTAGGTTCCACATGCATGTTTTAGCTGAAGGAAGAATACCTTAAACCTGGGTAGTTGAAACCCGTGGAATGGGTACCATGCAATATGACTTCAAAGGGTCTTCATTTGCTCACCGAACCTCTCCAATCCTATCACTGCTGCGTTTACGTCCCTGTACACATGCTTGATTCTCTTTCGGAGACATAGCAATCCATAGGTTTTAAGATACTTAAGAGTCAGGTACATTCTGAGGCGTTTAATATGCGGTGTTGAGTCCATTTCGTTGAGCAAGGAGTAGCTCTTGTCTATTCCATATTTGGCTTAAGGAACTTTATCTGTGCTCATTTCAATCTCTGGTTTTATGCAGCACCCCAACTCACCTTTACCCTTAAACAAGCATAAGTTGGTTTTCTAAATTTGAGACCCTGTTCTGTTCTGTAATTCAGTTCCTGTGTAGCCAAGTTTACATTCCGTGTATTACTGATATCTTATGATGTTTCTTTTTCTGTGTGACTTATTTCAGTTAGAATCATCGTACCTGAATCCACTCATTGTGCTGCTACGGGCCTGATGACATAGATTTCACTGCTGAGTGATACTGCATTGTACGTAAGTACCACAAGTTCTTTATCCATTTTTCACTTTCTGTGATATTGAACTTGTACGGTAAACGAGGTTCTTGTAAACAGAGGCGTCCCAAACATTGGGGTGGCTGTATCTTTTGGATTTTAATTTCCCTAAGCTATAGGACCATAAGTGGAAGTGCCCTAGGCTCTGTTGCTTTGTTTTTTAGATGTTTCAGGAAACACCATACACTTCTCCCGAGTGTCTGTTGGCAATTTACATCCCGCCCATCAGCATAACAAGGCTCCCAGTTCTCCATGGCCTGTCCTGCCTTTCTGGATTTTACACTTTTTTCAGATGGCCCTTTTGACCGGGGGGAAGTGAGACTTCATTGTAGTGCAGATTTCCTTTGCAAGCTTGCTTGGTTGGCCAAAAAGGGCGTATGCGTTTTTTCCTGAATATATTCAGGAAAAAACGCATACGCCCTTTTTGGCCAAGTGCATCATTGTGGACGTTCTGCCTCTTTTCCTATGCTTTCAATGCAATTCCAGTCTACCTCCTGAAATCGGTTTCCTGCAATTCTGCCCCGCTTTCAAGTCCTCTTGGCAGCCTTACTTCAGTATATTTTTGGACGATAGTTGTCATTTATAACTCTGCAGGTTTGTGAATTACAGTGCCCCTGAGCTCCTTTCTTCAACTCGTTTTCTTGTGAGCTGGCCGCAACACCGCAGGATGGCTTCAGGCCCTAATCTGGTTCCGGCACGGCACGCTGAGCCTTTGGTTATTTCCTCTTCCTGGTGGGAAATGAGAGTTAAATTTGCCCGTCCAGACACCTCCAGCTAGTCTCTCATTGGTTCTCGCTATTCCTGTTCATCTTCCGCAGAAATTGCAAACTGGGCCAAACAGGAGGTTAAAGGGACTGACTCTCCAAGTCGGGAGAGTGTTAGTAAAGCATCTGGAATGTTGCACCCGAGTACCAGGGTACGAAAACTGAGACATATTTGAACACGTCTCCCGATCACATGGTTGATCATACTCTAGGTTCCACATGCATGTTTTAGCTGAAGGAAGAATACCTTAAACCTGGGTAGTTGAAACCCGTGGAATGGGTACCATGCAATATGACTTCAAAGGGTCTTCATTTGCTCACCGAACCTCTCCAATCCTATCACTGCTTTGTTTATGTCCCTGTACACATGCTTGATTCTCTTTCGGAGACATAGCAATCCATAGGTTTTAAGATACTTAAGAGTCAGGTACATTCTTAGGCGTTTAATATGGGGTGTTGAGTCCATTTCGTTGAGCAAGGAGTAGCTCTTGTCTATTCCATATTTGGCTTAAGGAACTTTATCTGTGCTCATTTCAATCTCTGGTTTTATGCAGCACCCCAACTCACCTTTACCCTTAAACAAGCATAAGTTGGTTTTCTAAATTTGAGACCCTGTTCTGTTCTGTAATTCAGTTCCTGTGTAGCCAAGTTTACATTCCGTGTATTACTGATATCTTATGATGTTTCTTTTTCTGTGTGACTTATTTTAGTTAGAATCATCGTACCTGAATCCACTCATTGTGCTGCTACGGGCCTGATGACATAGATTTCACTGCTGAGTGATACTGCATTGTACGTAAGTACCACAAGTTCTTTATCCATTTTTCACTTTCTGTGATATTGAACTTGAACGGTAAACGAGGTTCTTGTAAACAGAGGCGTCCCAAACATTGGGGTGGCTGTATCTTTTTGATTTTAATTTCCCTAAGCTATAGGACCATAAGTGGAAGTGCCCTAGGCTCTGTTGCTTTGTTTTTTAGACGTTTCAGGAAACACCATACACTTCTCCCGAGTGTCTGTTGGCAATGTACATCCCGCCCATCAGCATAACAAGGCTCCCAGTTCTCCATGGCCTGTCCTGCCTTTCTGGATTTTACACTTTTTTCAGATGGCCCTTTTGACCGGGGGGAAGTGAGACTTCATTGTAGTGCAGATTTCCTTTGCAAGCTTGCTTGGTTGGCCAAAAAGGGCGTATGCGTTTTTTCCTGAATATATTCAGGAAAAAACGCATACGCCCTTTTTGGCCAAGTGCATCATTGTGGACGTTCTGCCTCTTTTCCTATGCTTTCAATGCAATTCCAGTCTACCTCCTGAAATCGGTTTCCTGCAATTCTGCCCCGCTTTCAAGTCCTCTTGGCAGCCTTACTTCAGTATATTTTTGGACGATAGTTGTCATTTATAACTCTGCAGGTTTGTGAATTACAGTGCCCCTGAGCTCCTTTCTTCAACTCGTTTTCTTGTGAGCTGGCCGCAACACCGCAGGATGGCTTCAGGCCCTAATCTGGTTCCGGCACGGCACGCTGAGCCTTTGGTTATTTCCTCTTCCTGGTGGGAAATGAGAGTTAAATTTGCCCGTCCAGACACCTCCAGCTAGTCTCTCATTGGTTCTCGCTATTCCTGTTCATCTTCCGCAGAAATTGCAAACTGGGCCAAACAGGAGGTTAAAGGGACTGACTCTCCAAGTCGGGAGAGTGTTAGTAAAGCGTCTGGAATGTTGCACCCGAGTACCAGGGTACGAAAACTGAGACATATTTGAACACGTCTCCCGATCACATGGTTGATCATACTCTAGGTTCCACATGCATGTTTTAGCTGAAGGAAGAATACCTTAAACCTGGGTAGTTGAGACCCGTGGAATGGGTACCATGCAATATGACTTCAAAGGGTCTTCATTTGCTCACCGAACCTCTCCAATCCTATCACTGCTGCGTTTATGTCCCTGTACACATGCTTGATTCTCTTTCGGAGACATAGCAATCCATAGGTTTTAAGATACTTAAGAGTCAGGTACACTCTTAGGCGTTTAATATGCGGTGTTGAGTCCATTTCGTTGAGCAAGGAGTAGCTCTTGTCTATTCCATATTTGGCTTAAGGAACTTTATCTGTGCTCATTTCAATCTCTGGTTTTATGCAGCACCCCAACTCACCTTTCCCCTTAAACAAGCATAAGTTGGTTTTCTAAATTTGAGACCCTGTTCTGTTCTGTAATTCAGTTCCTGTGTAGCCAAGTTTACATTCCGTGTATTACTGATATCTTATGATGTTTCTTTTTCTGTGTGACTTATTTCAGTTAGAATCATCGTACCTGAATCCACTCATTGTGCTGCTACGGGCCTGATGACATAGATTTCACTGCTGAGTGATACTGCATTGTACGTAAGTACCACAAGTTCTTTATCCATTTTTCACTTTCTGTGATATTGAACTTGTACGGTAAACGAGGTTCTTGTAAACAGAGGCGTCCCAAACATTGGGGTGGCTGTATCTTTTTGATTTTAATTTCCCTAAGCTATAGGACCATAAGTGGAAGTGCCCTAGGCTCTGTTGCTTTGTTTTTTAGACGTTTCAGGAAACACCATACACTTCTCCCGAGTGTCTGTTGGCAATTTACATCCCGCCCATCAGCATAACAAGGCTCCCAGTTCTCCATGGCCTGTCCTGCCTTTCTGGATTTTACACTTTTTTCAGATGGCCCTTTTGACCGGGGGGAAGTGAGACTTCATTGTAGTGCAGATTTCCTTTGCAAGCTTGCTTGGTTGGCCAAAAAGGGCGTATGCGTTTTTTCCTGAATATATTCAGGAAAAAACGCATACGCCCTTTTTGGCCAAGTGCATCATTGTGGACGTTCTGCCTCTTTTCCTATGCTTTCAATGCAATTCCAGTCTACCTCCTGAAATCGGTTTCCTGCAATTCTGCCCCGCTTTCA
Organism: Globicephala melas; assembly: GCF_963455315.2. Classification (NCBI taxonomy): domain Eukaryota; kingdom Metazoa; phylum Chordata; class Mammalia; order Artiodactyla; family Delphinidae; genus Globicephala; species Globicephala melas. The sequence goes on from NW_027207613.1 coordinate 26,102, forward strand.
AGTCCTCTTGGCAGCCTTACTTCAGTATATTTTTGGACGATAGTTGTCATTTATAACTCTGCAGGTTTGTGAATTACAGTGCCCCTGAGCTCCTTTCTTCAACTCGTTTTCTTGTGAGCTGGCCGCAACACCGCAGGATGGCTTCAGGCCCTAATCTGGTTCCGGCACGGCACGCTGAGCCTTTGGTTATTTCCTCTTCCTGGTGGGAAATGAGAGTTAAATTTGCCCGTCCAGACACCTCCAGCTAGTCTCTCATTGGTTCTCGCTATTCCTGTTCATCTTCCGCAGAAATTGCAAACTGGGCCAAACAGGAGGTTAAAGGGACTGACTCTCCAAGTCGGGAGAGTGTTAGTAAAGCGTCTGGAATGTTGCACCCGAGTACCAGGGTACGAAAACTGAGACATATTTGAACACGTCTCCCGATCACATGGTTGATCATACTCTAGGTTCCACATGCATGTTTTAGCTGAAGGAAGAATACCTTAAACCTGGGTAGTTGAAACCCGTGGAATGGGTACCATGCAATATGACTTCAAAGGGTCTTCATTTGCTCACCGAACCTCTCCAATCCTATCACTGCTGCGTTTATGTCCCTGTACACATGCTTGATTCTCTTTCGGAGACATAGCAATCCATAGGTTTTAAGATACTTAAGAGTCAGGTACATTCTGAGGCGTTTAATATGCGGTGTTGAGTCCATTTCGTTGAGCAAGGAGTAGCTCTTGTCTATTCCATATTTGGCTTAAGGAACTTTATCTGTGCTCATTTCAATCTCTGGTTTTATGCAGCACCCCAACTCACCTTTCCCCTTAAACAAGCATAAGTTGGTTTTCTAAATTTGAGACCCTGTTCTGTTCTGTAATTCAGTTCCTGTGTAGCCAAGTTTACATTCCGTGTATTACTGATATCTTATGATGTTTCTTTTTCTGTGTGACTTATTTCAGTTAGAATCATCGTACCTGAATCCACTCATTGTGCTGCTACGGGCCTGATGACATAGATTTCACTGCTGAGTGATACTGCATTGTACGTAAGTACCACAAGTTCTTTATCCATTTTTCACTTTCTGTGATATTGAACTTGTACGGTAAACGAGGTTCTTGTAAACAGAGGCGTCCCAAACATTGGGGTGGCTGTATCTTTTTGATTTTAATTTCCCTAAGCTATAGGACCATAAGTGGAAGTGCCCTAGGCTCTGTTGCTTTGTTTTTTAGATGTTTCAGGAAACACCATACACTTCTCCCGAGTGTCTGTTGGCAATTTACATCCCGCCCATCAGCATAACAAGGCTCCCAGTTCTCCATGGCCTGTCCTGCCTTTCTGGATTTTACACTTTTTTCAGATGGCCCTTTTGACCGGGGGGAAGTGAGACTTCATTGTAGTGCAGATTTCCTTTGCAAGCTTGCTTGGTTGGCCAAAAAGGGCGTATGCGTTTTTTCCTGAATATATTCAGGAAACAACGCATACGCCCTTTTTGGCCAAGTGCATCATTGTGGACGTTCTGCCTCTTTTCCTATGCTTTCAATGCAATTCCAGTCTACCTCCTGAAATCGGTTTCCTGCAATTCTGCCCCGCTTTCAAGTCCTCTTGGCAGCCTTACTTCAGTATATTTTTGGACGATAGTTGTCATTTATAACTCTGCAGGTTTGTGAATTACAGTGCCCCTGAGCTCCTTTCTTCAACTCGTTTTCTTGTGAGCTGGCCGCAACACCGCAGGATGGCTTCAGGCCCTAATCTGGTTCCGGCACGGCACGCTGAGCCTTTGGTTATTTCCTCTTCCTGGTGGGAAATGAGAGTTAAATTTGCCCGTCCAGACACCTCCAGCTAGTCTCTCATTGGTTCTCGCTATTCCTGTTCATCTTCCGCAGAAATTGCAAACTGGGCCAAACAGGAGGTTAAAGGGACTGACTCTCCAAGTCGGGAGAGTGTTAGTAAAGCATCTGGAATGTTGCACCCGAGTACCAGGGTACGAAAACTGAGACATATTTGAACACGTCTCCCGATCACATGGTTGATCATACTCTAGGTTCCACATGCATGTTTTAGCTGAAGGAAGAATACCTTAAACCTGGGTAGTTGAAACCCGTGGAATGGGTACCATGCAATATGACTTCAAAGGGTCTTCATTTGCTCACCGAACCTCTCCAATCCTATCACTGCTTTGTTTATGTCCCTGTACACATGCTTGATTCTCTTTCGGAGACATAGCAATCCATAGGTTTTAAGATACTTAAGAGTCAGGTACATTCTTAGGCGTTTAATATGGGGTGTTGAGTCCATTTCGTTGAGCAAGGAGTAGCTCTTGTCTATTCCATATTTGGCTTAAGGAACTTTATCTGTGCTCATTTCAATCTCTGGTTTTATGCAGCACCCCAACTCACCTTTACCCTTAAACAAGCATAAGTTGGTTTTCTAAATTTGAGACCCTGTTCTGTTCTGTAATTCAGTTCCTGTGTAGCCAAGTTTACATTCCGTGTATTACTGATATCTTATGATGTTTCTTTTTCTGTGTGACTTATTTTAGTTAGAATCATCGTACCTGAATCCACTCATTGTGCTGCTACGGGCCTGATGACATAGATTTCACTGCTGAGTGATACTGCATTGTACGTAAGTACCACAAGTTCTTTATCCATTTTTCACTTTCTGTGATATTGAACTTGTACGGTAAACGAGGTTCTTGTAAACAGAGGCGTCCCAAACATTGGGGTGGCTGTATCTTTTTGATTTTAATTTCCCTAAGCTATAGGACCATAAGTGGAAGTGCCCTAGGCTCTGTTGCTTTGTTTTTTAGACGTTTCAGGAAACACCATACACTTCTCCCGAGTGTCTGTTGGCAATGTACATCCCGCCCATCAGCATAACAAGGCTCCCAGTTCTCCATGGCCTGTCCTGCCTTTCTGGATTTTACACTTTTTTCAGATGGCCCTTTTGACCGGGGGGAAGTGAGACTTCATTGTAGTGCAGATTTCCTTTGCAAGCTTGCTTGGTTGGCCAAAAAGGGCGTATGCGTTTTTTCCTGAATATATTCAGGAAAAAACGCATACGCCCTTTTTGGCCAAGTGCATCATTGTGGACGTTCTGCCTCTTTTCCTATGCTTTCAATGCAATTCCAGTCTACCTCCTGAAATCGGTTTCCTGCAATTCTGCCCCGCTTTCAAGTCCTCTTGGCAGCCTTACTTCAGTATATTTTTGGACGATAGTTGTCATTTATAACTCTGCAGGTTTGTGAATTACAGTGCCCCTGAGCTCCTTTCTTCAACTCGTTTTCTTGTGAGCTGGCCGCAACACCGCAGGATGGCTTCAGGCCCTAATCTGGTTCCGGCACGGCACGCTGAGCCTTTGGTTATTTCCTCTTCCTGGTGGGAAATGAGAGTTAAATTTGCCCGTCCAGACACCTCCAGCTAGTCTCTCATTGGTTCTCGCTATTCCTGTTCATCTTCCGCAGAAATTGCAAACTGGGCCAAACAGGAGGTTAAAGGGACTGACTCTCCAAGTCGGGAGAGTGTTAGTAAAGCGTCTGGAATGTTGCACCCGAGTACCAGGGTACGAAAACTGAGACATATTTGAACACGTCTCCCGATCACATGGTTGATCATACTCTAGGTTCCACATGCATGTTTTAGCTGAAGGAAGAATACCTTAAACCTGGGTAGTTGAGACCCGTGGAATGGGTACCATGCAATATGACTTCAAAGGGTCTTCATTTGCTCACCGAACCTCTCCAATCCTATCACTGCTGCATTTATGTCCCTGTACACATGCTTGATTCTCTTTCGGAGACATAGCAATCCATAGGTTTTAAGATACTTAAGAGTCAGGTACATTCTTAGGCGTTTAATATGCGGTGTTGAGTCCATTTCGTTGAGCAAGGAGTAGCTCTTGTCTATTCCATATTTGGCTTAAGGAACTTTATCTGTGCTCATTTCAATCTCTGGTTTTATGCAGCACCCCAACTCACCTTTACCCTTAAACAAGCATAAGTTGGTTTTCTAAATTTGAGACCCTGTTCTGTTCTGTAATTCAGTTCCTGTGTAGCCAAGTTTACATTCCGTGTATTACTGATATCTTATGATGTTTCTTTTTCTGTGTGACTTATTTCAGTTAGAATCATCGTACCTGAATCCACTCATTGTGCTGCTACGGGCCTGATGACATAGATTTCACTGCTGAGTGATACTGCATTGTACGTAAGTACCACAAGTTCTTTATCCATTTTTCACTTTCTGTGATATTGAACTTGTACGGTAAACGAGGTTCTTGTAAACAGAGGCGTCCCAAACATTGGGGTGGCTGTATCTTTTTGATTTTAATTTCCCTAAGCTATAGGACCATAAGTGGAAGTGCCCTAGGCTCTGTTGCTTTGTTTTTTAGACGTTTCAGGAAACACCATACACTTCTCCCGAGTGTCTGTTGGCAATTGACATCCCGCCCATCAGCATAACAAGGCTCCCAGTTCTCCATGGCCTGTCCTGCCTTTCTGGATTTTACACTTTTTTCAGATGGCCCTTTTGACCGGGGGGAAGTGAGACTTCATTGTAGTGCAGATTTCCTTTGCAAGCTTGCTTGGTTGGCCAAAAAGGGCGTATGCGTTTTTTCCTGAATATATTCAGGAAAAAACGCATACGCCCTTTTTGGCCAAGTGCATCATTGTGGACGTTCTGCCTCTTTTCCTATGCTTTCAATGCAATTCCAGTCTACCTCCTGAAATCGGTTTCCTGCAATTCTGCCCCGCTTTCAAGTCCTCTTGGCAGCCTTACTTCAGTATATTTTTGGACGATAGTTGTCATTTATAACTCTGCAGGTTTGTGAATTACAGTGCCCCTGAGCTCCTTTCTTCAACTCGTTTTCTTGTGAGCTGGCCGCAACACCGCAGGATGGCTTCAGGCCCTAATCTGGTTCCGGCACGGCACGCTGAGCCTTTGGTTATTTCCTCTTCCTGGTGGGAAATGAGAGTTAAATTTGCCCGTCCAGACACCTCCAGCTAGTCTCTCATTGGTTCTCGCTATTCCTGTTCATCTTCCGCAGAAATTGCAAACTGGGCCAAACAGGAGGTTAAAGGGACTGACTCTCCAAGTCGGGAGAGTGTTAGTAAAGCGTCTGGAATGTTGCACCCGAGTACCAGGGTACGAAAACTGAGACATATTTGAACACGTCTCCCGATCACATGGTTGATCATACTCTAGGTTCCACATGCATGTTTTAGCTGAAGGAAGAATACCTTAAACCTGGGTAGTTGAGACCCGTGGAATGGGTACCATGCAATATGACTTCAAAGGGTCTTCATTTGCTCACCGAACCTCTCCAATCCTATCACTGCTGCATTTATGTCCCTGTACACATGCTTGATTCTCTTTCGGAGACATAGCAATCCATAGGTTTTAAGATACTTAAGAGTCAGGTACATTCTTAGGCGTTTAATATGCGGTGTTGAGTCCATTTCGTTGAGCAAGGAGTAGCTCTTGTCTATTCCATATTTGGCTTAAGGAACTTTATCTGTGCTCATTTCAATCTCTGGTTTTATGCAGCACCCCAACTCACCTTTACCCTTAAACAAGCATAAGTTGGTTTTCTAAATTTGAGACCCTGTTCTGTTCTGTAATTCAGTTCCTGTGTAGCCAAGTTTACATTCCGTGTATTACTGATATCTTATGATGTTTCTTTTTCTGTGTGACTTATTTCAGTTAGAATCATCGTACCTGAATCCACTCATTGTGCTGCTACGGGCCTGATGACATAGATTTCACTGCTGAGTGATACTGCATTGTACGTAAGTACCACAAGTTCTTTATCCATTTTTCACTTTCTGTGATATTGAACTTGTACGGTAAACGAGGTTCTTGTAAACAGAGGCGTCCCAAACATTGGGGTGGCTGTATCTTTTTGATTTTAATTTCCCTAAGCTATAGGACCATAAGTGGAAGTGCCCTAGGCTCTGTTGCTTTGTTTTTTAGATGTTTCAGGAAACACCATACACTTCTCCCGAGTGTCTGTTGGCAATGTACATCCCGCCCATCAGCATAACAAGGCTCCCAGTTCTCCATGGCCTGTCCTGCCTTTCTGGATTTTACACTTTTTTCAGATGGCCCTTTTGACCGGGGGGAAGTGAGACTTCATTGTAGTGCATATTTCCTTTGCAAGCTTGCTTGGTTGGCCAAAAAGGGCGTATGCGTTTTTTCCTGAATATATTCAGTAAAAAACGCATACGCCCTTTTTGGCCAAGTGCATCATTGTGGACGTTCTGCCTCTTTTCCTATGCTTTCAATGCAATTCCAGTCTACCTCCTGAAATCGGTTTCCTGCAATTCTGCCCCGCTTTCAAGTCCTCTTGGCAGCCTTACGTCAGTATATTTTTGGACGATAGTTGTCATTTATAACTCTGCAGGTTTGTGAATTACAGTGCCCCTGAGCTCCTTTCTTCAACTCGTTTTCTTGTGAGCTGGCCGCAACACCGCAGGATGGCTTCAGGCCCTAATCTGGTTCCGGCACGGCACGCTGAGCCTTTGGTTATTTCCTCTTCCTGGTGGGAAATGAGAGTTAAATTTGCCCGTCCAGACACCTCCAGCTAGTCTCTCATTGGTTCTCGCTATTCCTGTTCATCTTCCGCAGAAATTGCAAACTGGGCCAAACAGGAGGTTAAAGGGACTGACTCTCCAAGTCGGGAGAGTGTTAGTAAAGCGTCTGGAATGTTGCACCCGAGTACCAGGGTACGAAAACTGAGACATATTTGAACACGTCTCCCGATCACATGGTTGATCATACTCTAGGTTCCACATGCATGTTTTAGCTGAAGGAAGAATACCTTAAACCTGGGTAGTTGAAACCCGTGGAATGGGTACCATGCAATATGACTTCAAAGGGTCTTCATTTGCTCACCGAACCTCTCCAATCCTATCACTGCTTTGTTTATGTCCCTGTACACATGCTTGATTCTCTTTCGGAGACATAGCAATCCATAGGTTTTAAGATACTTAAGAGTCAGGTACATTCTTAGGCGTTTAATATGGGGTGTTGAGTCCATTTCGTTGAGCAAGGAGTAGCTCTTGTCTATTCCATATTTGGCTTAAGGAACTTTATCTGTGCTCATTTCAATCTCTGGTTTTATGCAGCACCCCAACTCACCTTTACCCTTAAACAAGCATAAGTTGGTTTTCTAAATTTGAGACCCTGTTCTGTTCTGTAATTCAGTTCCTGTGTAGCCAAGTTTACATTCCGTGTATTACTGATATCTTATGATGTTTCTTTTTCTGTGTGACTTATTTTAGTTAGAATCATCGTACCTGAATCCACTCATTGTGCTGCTACGGGCCTGATGACATAGATTTCACTGCTGAGTGATACTGCATTGTACGTAAGTACCACAAGTTCTTTATCCATTTTTCACTTTCTGTGATATTGAACTTGTACGGTAAACGAGGTTCTTGTAAACAGAGGCGTCCCAAACATTGGGGTGGCTGTATCTTTTTGATTTTAATTTCCCTAAGCTATAGGACCATAAGTGGAAGTGCCCTAGGCTCTGTTGCTTTGTTTTTTAGACGTTTCAGGAAACACCATACACTTCTCCCGAGTGTCTGTTGGCAATGTACATCCCGCCCATCAGCATAACAAGGCTCCCAGTTCTCCATGGCCTGTCCTGCCTTTCTGGATTTTACACTTTTTTCAGATGGCCCTTTTGACCGGGGGGAAGTGAGACTTCATTGTAGTGCAGATTTCCTTTGCAAGCTTGCTTGGTTGGCCAAAAAGGGCGTATGCGTTTTTTCCTGAATATATTCAGGAAAAAACGCATATGCCCTTTTTGGCCAAGTGCATCATTGTGGACGTTCTGCCTCTTTTCCTATGCTTTCAATGCAATTCCAGTCTACCTCCTGAAATCGGTTTCCTGCAATTCTGCCCCGCTTTCAAGTCCTCTTGGCAGCCTTACTTCAGTATATTTTTGGACGATAGTTGTCATTTATAACTCTGCAGGTTTGTGAATTACAGTGCCCCTGAGCTCCTTTCTTCAACTCGTTTTCTTGTGAGCTGGCCGCAACACCGCAGGATGGCTTCAGGCCCTAATCTGGTTCCGGCACGGCACGCTGAGCCTTTGGTTATTTCCTCTTCCTGGTGGGAAATGAGAGTTAAATTTGCCCGTCCAGACACCTCCAGCTAGTCTCTCATTGGTTCTCGCTATTCCTGTTCATCTTCCGCAGAAATTGCAAACTGGGCCAAACAGGAGGTTAAAGGGACTGACTCTCCAAGTCGGGAGAGTGTTAGTAAAGCGTCTGGAATGTTGCACCCGAGTACCAGGGTACGAAAACTGAGACATATTTGAACACGTCTCCCGATCACATGGTTGATCATACTCTAGGTTCCACATGCATGTTTTAGCTGAAGGAAGAATACCTTAAACCTGGGTAGTTGAGACCCGTGGAATGGGTACCATGCAATATGACTTCAAAGGGTCTTCATTTGCTCACCGAACCTCTCCAATCCTATCACTGCTGCGTTTATGTCCCTGTACACATGCTTGATTCTCTTTCGGAGACATAGCAATCCATAGGTTTTAAGATACTTAAGAGTCAGGTACATTCTTAGGCGTTTAATATGCGGTGTTGAGTCCATTTCGTTGAGCAAGGAGTAGCTCTTGTCTATTCCATATTTGGCTTAAGGAACTTTATCTGTGCTCATTTCAATCTCTGGTTTTATGCAGCACCCCAACTCACCTTTACCCTTAAACAAGCATAAGTTGGTTTTCTAAATTTGAGACCCTGTTCTGTTCTGTAATTCAGTTCCTGTGTAGCCAAGTTTACATTCCGTGTATTACTGATATCTTATGATGTTTCTTTTTCTGTGTGACTTATTTCAGTTAGAATCATCGTACCTGAATCCACTCATTGTGCTGCTACGGGCCTGATGACATAGATTTCACTGCTGAGTGATACTGCATTGTACGTAAGTACCACAAGTTCTTTATCCATTTTTCACTTTCTGTGATATTGAACTTGTACGGTAAACGAGGTTCTTGTAAACAGAGGCGTCCCAAACATTGGGGTGGCTGTATCTTTTTGATTTTAATTTCCCTAAGCTATAGGACCATAAGTGGAAGTGCCCTAGGCTCTGTTGCTTTGTTTTTTAGATGTTTCAGGAAACACCATACACTTCTCCCGAGTGTCTGTTGGCAATGTACATCCCGCCCATCAGCATAACAAGGCTCCCAGTTCTCCATGGCCTGTCCTGCCTTTCTGGATTTTACACTTTTTTCAGATGGCCCTTTTGACCGGGGGGAAGTGAGACTTCATTGTAGTGCATATTTCCTTTGCAAGCTTGCTTGGTTGGCCAAAAAGGGCGTATGCGTTTTTTCCTGAATATATTCAGTAAAAAACGCATACGCCCTTTTTGGCCAAGTGCATCATTGTGGACGTTCTGCCTCTTTTCCTATGCTTTCAATGCAATTCCAGTCTACCTCCTGAAATCGGTTTCCTGCAATTCTGCCCCGCTTTCAAGTCCTCTTGGCAGCCTTACGTCAGTATATTTTTGGACGATAGTTGTCATTTATAACTCTGCAGGTTTGTGAATTACAGTGCCCCTGAGCTCCTTTCTTCAACTCGTTTTCTTGTGAGCTGGCCGCAACACCGCAGGATGGCTTCAGGCCCTAATCTGGTTCCGGCACGGCACGCTGAGCCTTTGGTTATTTCCTCTTCCTGGTGGGAAATGAGAGTTAAATTTGCCCGTCCAGACACCTCCAGCTAGTCTCTCATTGGTTCTCGCTATTCCTGTTCATCTTCCGCAGAAATTGCAAACTGGGCCAAACAGGAGGTTAAAGGGACTGACTCTCCAAGTCGGGAGAGTGTTAGTAAAGCGTCTGGAATGTTGCACCCGAGTACCAGGGTACGAAAACTGAGACATATTTGAACACGTCTCCCGATCACATGGTTGATCATACTCTAGGTTCCACATGCATGTTTTAGCTGAAGGAAGAATACCTTAAACCTGGGTAGTTGAAACCCGTGGAATGGGTACCATGCAATATGACTTCAAAGGGTCTTCATTTGCTCACCGAACCTCTCCAATCCTATCACTGCTTTGTTTATGTCCCTGTACACATGCTTGATTCTCTTTCGGAGACATAGCAATCCATAGGTTTTAAGATACTTAAGAGTCAGGTACATTCTTAGGCGTTTAATATGGGGTGTTGAGTCCATTTCGTTGAGCAAGGAGTAGCTCTTGTCTATTCCATATTTGGCTTAAGGAACTTTATCTGTGCTCATTTCAATCTCTGGTTTTATGCAGCACCCCAACTCACCTTTACCCTTAAACAAGCATAAGTTGGTTTTCTAAATTTGAGACCCTGTTCTGTTCTGTAATTCAGTTCCTGTGTAGCCAAGTTTACATTCCGTGTATTACTGATATCTTATGATGTTTCTTTTTCTGTGTGACTTATTTTAGTTAGAATCATCGTACCTGAATCCACTCATTGTGCTGCTACGGGCCTGATGACATAGATTTCACTGCTGAGTGATACTGCATTGTACGTAAGTACCACAAGTTCTTTATCCATTTTTCACTTTCTGTGATATTGAACTTGTACGGTAAACGAGGTTCTTGTAAACAGAGGCGTCCCAAACATTGGGGTGGCTGTATCTTTTTGATTTTAATTTCCCTAAGCTATAGGACCATAAGTGGAAGTGCCCTAGGCTCTGTTGCTTTGTTTTTTAGACGTTTCAGGAAACACCATACACTTCTCCCGAGTGTCTGTTGGCAATGTACATCCCGCCCATCAGCATAACAAGGCTCCCAGTTCTCCATGGCCTGTCCTGCCTTTCTGGATTTTACACTTTTTTCAGATGGCCCTTTTGACCGGGGGGAAGTGAGACTTCATTGTAGTGCAGATTTCCTTTGCAAGCTTGCTTGGTTGGCCAAAAAGGGCGTATGCGTTTTTTCCTGAATATATTCAGGAAAAAACGCATATGCCCTTTTTGGCCAAGTGCATCATTGTGGACGTTCTGCCTCTTTTCCTATGCTTTCAATGCAATTCCAGTCTACCTCCTGAAATCGGTTTCCTGCAATTCTGCCCCGCTTTCAAGTCCTCTTGGCAGCCTTACTTCAGTATATTTTTGGACGATAGTTGTCATTTATAACTCTGCAGGTTTGTGAATTACAGTGCCCCTGAGCTCCTTTCTTCAACTCGTTTTCTTGTGAGCTGGCCGCAACACCGCAGGATGGCTTCAGGCCCTAATCTGGTTCCGGCACGGCACGCTGAGCCTTTGGTTATTTCCTCTTCCTGGTGGGAAATGAGAGTTAAATTTGCCCGTCCAGACACCTCCAGCTAGTCTCTCATTGGTTCTCGCTATTCCTGTTCATCTTCCGCAGAAATTGCAAACTGGGCCAAACAGGAGGTTAAAGGGACTGACTCTCCAAGTCGGGAGAGTGTTAGTAAAGCGTCTGGAATGTTGCACCCGAGTACCAGGGTACGAAAACTGAGACATATTTGAACACGTCTCCCGATCACATGGTTGATCATACTCTAGGTTCCACATGCATGTTTTAGCTGAAGGAAGAATACCTTAAACCTGGGTAGTTGAGACCCGTGGAATGGGTACCATGCAATATGACTTCAAAGGGTCTTCATTTGCTCACCGAACCTCTCCAATCCTATCACTGCTGCGTTTATGTCCCTGTACACATGCTTGATTCTCTTTCGGAGACATAGCAATCCATAGGTTTTAAGATACTTAAGAGTCAGGTACATTCTTAGGCGTTTAATATGCGGTGTTGAGTCCATTTCGTTGAGCAAGGAGTAGCTCTTGTCTATTCCATATTTGGCTTAAGGAACTTTATCTGTGCTCATTTCAATCTCTGGTTTTATGCAGCACCCCAACTCACCTTTACCCTTAAACAAGCATAAGTTGGTTTTCTAAATTTGAGACCCTGTTCTGTTCTGTAATTCAGTTCCTGTGTAGCCAAGTTTACATTCCGTGTATTACTGATATCTTATGATGTTTCTTTTTCTGTGTGACTTATTTCAGTTAGAATCATCGTACCTGAATCCACTCATTGTGCTGCTACGGGCCTGATGACATAGATTTCACTGCTGAGTGATACTGCATTGTACGTAAGTACCACAAGTTCTTTATCCATTTTTCACTTTCTGTGATATTGAACTTGTACGGTAAACGAGGTTCTTGTAAACAGAGGCGTCCCAAACATTGGGGTGGCTGTATCTTTTTGATTTTAATTTCCCTAAGCTATAGGACCATAAGTGGAAGTGCCCTAGGCTCTGTTGCTTTGTTTTTTAGACGTTTCAGGAAACACCATACACTTCTCCCGAGTGTCTGTTGGCAATTTACATCCCGCCCATCAGCATAACAAGGCTCCCAGTTCTCCATGGCCTGTCCTGCCTTTCTGGATTTTACACTTTTTTCAGATGGCCCTTTTGACCGGGGGGAAGTGAGACTTCATTGTAGTGCAGATTTCCTTTGCAAGCTTGCTTGGTTGGCCAAAAAGGGCGTATGCGTTTTTTCCTGAATATATTCAGGAAAAAACGCATACGCCCTTTTTGGCCAAGTGCATCATTGTGGACGTTCTGCCTCTTTTCCTATGCTTTCAATGCAATTCCAGTCTACCTCCTGAAATCGGTTTCCTGCAATTCTGCCCCGCTTTCAAGTCCTCTTGGCAGCCTTACTTCAGTATATTTTTGGACGATAGTTGTCATTTATAACTCTGCAGGTTTGTGAATTACAGTGCCCCTGAGCTCCTTTCTTCAACTCGTTTTCTTGTGAGCTGGCCGCAACACCGCAGGATGGCTTCAGGCCCTAATCTGGTTCCGGCACGGCACGCTGAGCCTTTGGTTATTTCCTCTTCCTGGTGGGAAATGAGAGTTAAATTTGCCCGTCCAGACACCTCCAGCTAGTCTCTCATTGGTTCTCGCTATTCCTGTTCATCTTCCGCAGAAATTGCAAACTGGGCCAAACAGGAGGTTAAAGGGACTGACTCTCCAAGTCGGGAGAGTGTTAGTAAAGCGTCTGGAATGTTGCACCCGAGTACCAGGGTACGAAAACTGAGACATATTTGAACACGTCTCCCGATCACATGGTTGATCATACTCTAGGTTCCACATGCATGTTTTAGCTGAAGGAAGAATACCTTAAACCTGGGTAGTTGAGACCCGTGGAATGGGTACCATGCAATATGACTTCAAAGGGTCTTCATTTGCTCACCGAACCTCTCCAATCCTATCACTGCTGCATTTATGTCCCTGTACACATGCTTGATTCTCTTTCGGAGACATAGCAATCCATAGGTTTTAAGATACTTAAGAGTCAGGTACATTCTTAGGCGTTTAATATGCGGTGTTGAGTCCATTTCGTTGAGCAAGGAGTAGCTCTTGTCTATTCCATATTTGGCTTAAGGAACTTTATCTGTGCTCATTTCAATCTCTGGTTTTATGCAGCACCCCAACTCACCTTTACCCTTAAACAAGCATAAGTTGGTTTTCTAAATTTGAGACCCTGTTCTGTTCTGTAATTCAGTTCCTGTGTAGCCAAGTTTACATTCCGTGTATTACTGATATCTTATGATGTTTCTTTTTCTGTGTGACTTATTTCAGTTAGAATCATCGTACCTGAATCCACTCATTGTGCTGCTACGGGCCTGATGACATAGATTTCACTGCTGAGTGATACTGCATTGTACGTAAGTACCACAAGTTCTTTATCCATTTTTCACTTTCTGTGATATTGAACTTGTACGGTAAACGAGGTTCTTGTAAACAGAGGCGTCCCAAACATTGGGGTGGCTGTATCTTTTTGATTTTAATTTCCCTAAGCTATAGGACCATAAGTGGAAGTGCCCTAGGCTCTGTTGCTTTGTTTTTTAGATGTTTCAGGAAACACCATACACTTCTCCCGAGTGTCTGTTGGCAATGTACATCCCGCCCATCAGCATAACAAGGCTCCCAGTTCTCCATGGCCTGTCCTGCCTTTCTGGATTTTACACTTTTTTCAGATGGCCCTTTTGACCGGGGGGAAGTGAGACTTCATTGTAGTGCATATTTCCTTTGCAAGCTTGCTTGGTTGGCCAAAAAGGGCGTATGCGTTTTTTCCTGAATATATTCAGGAAAAAACGCATACGCCCTTTTTGGCCAAGTGCATCATTGTGGACGTTCTGCCTCTTTTCCTATGCTTTCAATGCAATTCCAGTCTACCTCCTGAAATCGGTTTCCTGCAATTCTGCCCCGCTTTCAAGTCCTCTTGGCAGCCTTACGTCAGTATATTTTTGGACGATAGTTGTCATTTATAACTCTGCAGGTTTGTGAATTACAGTGCCCCTGAGCTCCTTTCTTCAACTCGTTTTCTTGTGAGCTGGCCACAACACCGCAGGATGGCTTCAGGCCCTAATCTGGTTCCGGCACGGCACGCTGAGCCTTTGGTTATTTCCTCTTCCTGGTGGGAAATGAGAGTTAAATTTGCCCGTCCAGACACCTCCAGCTAGTCTCTCATTGGTTCTCGCTATTCCTGTTCATCTTCCGCAGAAATTGCAAACTGGGCCAAACAGGAGGTTAAAGGGACTGACTCTCCAAGTCGGGAGAGTGTTAGTAAAGCGTCTGGAATGTTGCACCCGAGTACCAGGGTACGAAAACTGAGACATATTTGAACACGTCTCCCGATCACATGGTTGATCATACTCTAGGTTCCACATGCATGTTTTAGCTGAAGGAAGAATACCTTAAACCTGGGTAGTTGAAACCCGTGGAATGGGTACCATGCAATATGACTTCAAAGGGTCTTCATTTGCTCACCGAACCTCTCCAATCCTATCACTGCTGCGTTTATGTCCCTGTACACATGCTTGATTCTCTTTCGGAGACATAGCAATCCATAGGTTTTAAGATACTTAAGAGTCAGGTACATTCTTAGGCGTTTAATATGCGGTGTTGAGTCCATTTCGTTGAGCAAGGAGTAGCTCTTGTCTATTCCATATTTGGCTTAAGGAACTTTATCTGTGCTCATTTCAATCTCTGGTTTTATGCAGCACCCCAACTCACCTTTACCCTTAAACAAGCATAAGTTGGTTTTCTAAATTTGAGACCCTGTTCTGTTCTGTAATTCAGTTCCTGTGTAGCCAAGTTTACATTCCGTGTATTACTGATATCTTATGATGTTTCTTTTTCTGTGTGACTTATTTCAGTTAGAATCATCGTACCTGAATCCACTCATTGTGCTGCTACGGGCCTGATGACATAGATTTCACTGCTGAGTGATACTGCATTGTACGTAAGTACCACAAGTTCTTTATCCATTTTTCACTTTCTGTGATATTGAACTTGTACGGTAAACGAGGTTCTTGTAAACAGAGGCGTCCCAAACATTGGGGTGGCTGTATCTTTTTGATTTTAATTTCCCTAAGCTATAGGACCATAAGTGGAAGTGCCCTAGGCTCTGTTGCTTTGTTTTTTAGATGTTTCAGGAAACACCATACACTTCTCCGGAGTGTCTGTTGGCAATTTACATCCAGCCCATCAGCATAACAAGGCTCCCAGTTCTCCATGGCCTGTCCTGCCTTTCTGGATTTTACACTTTTTTCAGATGGCCCTTTTGACCGGGGGGAAGTGAGACTTCATTGTAGTGCAGATTTCCTTTGCAAGCTTGCTTGGTTGGCCAAAAAGGGCGTATGCGTTTTTTCCTGAATATATTCAGGAAAAAACGCATACGCCCTTTTTGGCCAAGTGCATCATTGTGGACGTTCTGCCTCTTTTCCTATGCTTTCAATGCAATTCCAGTCTACCTCCTGAAATCGGTTTCCTGCAATT
Source organism: Globicephala melas (assembly GCF_963455315.2). Lineage (NCBI taxonomy): Eukaryota > Metazoa > Chordata > Mammalia > Artiodactyla > Delphinidae > Globicephala > Globicephala melas. Next base: position 41,888 of record NW_027207613.1, read on the forward strand.
CTGCCCCGCTTTCAAGTCCTCTTGGCAGCCTTACTTCAGTATATTTTTGGACGATAGTTGTCATTTATAACTCTGCAGGTTTGTGAATTACAGTGCCCCTGAGCTCCTTTCTTCAACTCGTTTTCTTGTGAGCTGGCCGCAACACCGCAGGATGGCTTCAGGCCCTAATCTGGTTCCGGCACGGCACGCTGAGCCTTTGGTTATTTCCTCTTCCTGGTGGGAAATGAGAGTTAAATTTGCCCGTCCAGACACCTCCAGCTAGTCTCTCATTGGTTCTCGCTATTCCTGTTCATCTTCCGCAGAAATTGCAAACTGGGCCAAACAGGAGGTTAAAGGGACTGACTCTCCAAGTCGGGAGAGTGTTAGTAAAGCGTCTGGAATGTTGCACCCGAGTACCAGGGTACGAAAACTGAGACATATTTGAACACGTCTCCCGATCACATGGTTGATCATACTCTAGGTTCCACATGCATGTTTTAGCTGAAGGAAGAATACCTTAAACCTGGGTAGTTGAAACCCGTGGAATGGGTACCATGCAATATGACTTCAAAGGGTCTTCATTTGCTCACCGAACCTCTCCAATCCTATCACTGCTGCGTTTATGTCCCTGTACACATGCTTGATTCTCTTTCGGAGACATAGCAATCCATAGGTTTTAAGATACTTAAGAGTCAGGTACATTCTTAGGCGTTTAATATGCGGTGTTGAGTCCATTTCGTTGAGCAAGGTGTAGCTCTTGTCTATTCCATATTTGGCTTAAGGAACTTTATCTGTGCTCATTTCAATCTCTGGTTTTATGCAGCACCCCAACTCACCTTTACCCTTAAACAAGCATAAGTTGGTTTTCTAAATTTGAGACCCTGTTCTGTTCTGTAATTCAGTTCCTGTGTAGCCAAGTTTACATTCCGTGTATTACTGATATCTTATGATGTTTCTTTTTCTGTGTGACTTATTTCAGTTAGAATCATCGTACCTGAATCCACTCATTGTGCTGCTACGGGCCTGATGACATAGATTTCACTGCTGAGTGATACTGCATTGTACGTAAGTACCACAAGTTCTTTATCCATTTTTCACTTTCTGTGATATTGAACTTGTACGGTAAACGAGGTTCTTGTAAACAGAGGCGTCCCAAACATTGGGGTGGCTGTATCTTTTTGATTTTAATTTCCCTAAGCTATAGGACCATAAGTGGAAGTGCCCTAGGCTCTGTTGCTTTGTTTTTTAGATGTTTCAGGAAACACCATACACTTCTCCCGAGTGTCTGTTGGCAATGTACATCCCGCCCATCAGTATAACAAGGCTCCCAGTTCTCCATGGCCTGTCCTGCCTTTCTGGATTTTACACTTTTTTCAGATGGCCCTTTTGACCGGGGGGACGTGAGACTTCATTGTAGTGCAGATTTCCTTTGCAAGCTTGCTTGGTTGGCCAAAAAGGGCGTATGCGTTTTTTCCTGAATATATTCAGGAAAAAACGCATACGCCCTTTTTGGCCAAGTGCATCATTGTGGACGTTCTGCCTCTTTTCCTATGCTTTCAATGCAATTCCAGTCTACCTCCTGAAATCGGTTTCCTGCAATTCTGCCCCGCTTTCAAGTCCTCTTGGCAGCCTTACGTCAGTATATTTTTGGACGATAGTTGTCATTTATAACTCTGCAGGTTTGTGAATTACAGTGCCCCTGAGCTCCTTTCTTCAACTCGTTTTCTTGTGAGCTGGCCGCAACACCGCAGGATGGCTTCAGGCCCTAATCTGGTTCCGGCACGGCACGCTGAGCCTTTGGTTATTTCCTCTTCCTGGTGGGAAATGAGAGTTAAATTTGCCCGTCCAGACACCTCCAGCTAGTCTCTCATTGGTTCTCGCTATTCCTGTTCATCTTCCGCAGAAATTGCAAACTGGGCCAAACAGGAGGTTAAAGGGACTGACTCTCCAAGTCGGGAGAGTGTTAGTAAAGCGTCTGGAATGTTGCACCCGAGTACCAGGGTACGAAAACTGAGACATATTTGAACACGTCTCCCGATCACATGGTTGATCATACTCTAGGTTCCACATGCATGTTTTAGCTGAAGGAAGAATACCTTAAACCTGGGTAGTTGAAACCCGTGGAATGGGTACCATGCAATATGACTTCAAAGGGTCTTCATTTGCTCACCGAACCTCTCCAATCCTATCACTGCTGCGTTTATGTCCCTGTACACATGCTTGATTCTCTTTCGGAGACATAGCAATCCATAGGTTTTAAGATACTTAAGAGTCAGGTACATTCTTAGGCGTTTAATATGCGGTGTTGAGTCCATTTCGTTGAGCAAGGAGTAGCTCTTGTCTATTCCATATTTGGCTTAAGGAACTTTATCTGTGCTCATTTCAATCTCTGGTTTTATGCAGCACCCCAACTCACCTTTACCCTTAAACAAGCATAAGTTGGTTTTCTAAATTTGAGACCCTGTTCTGTTCTGTAATTCAGTTCCTGTGTAGCCAAGTTTACATTCCGTGTATTACTGATATCTTATGATGTTTCTTTTTCTGTGTGACTTATTTCAGTTAGAATCATCGTACCTGAATCCACTCATTGTGCTGCTACGGGCCTGATGACATAGATTTCACTGCTGAGTGATACTGCATTGTACGTAAGTACCACAAGTTCTTTATCCATTTTTCACTTTCTGTGATATTGAACTTGTACGGTAAATGAGGTTCTTGTAAACAGAGGCGTCCCAAACATTGGGGTGGCTGTATCTTTTTGATTTTAATTTCCCTAAGCTATAGGACCATAAGTGGAAGTGCCCTAGGCTCTGTTGCTTTGTTTTTTAGACGTTTCAGGAAACACCATACACTTCTCCCGAGTGTCTGTTGGCAATTTACATCCCGCCCATCAGCATAACAAGGCTCCCAGTTCTCCATGGCCTGTCCTGCCTTTCTGGATTTTACACTTTTTTCAGATGGCCCTTTTGACCGGGGGGAAGTGAGACTTCATTGTAGTGAAGATTTCCTTTGCAAGCTTGCTTGGTTGGCCAAAAAGGGCGTATGCGTTTTTTCCTGAATATATTCAGGAAAAAACGCATACGCCCTTTTTGGCCAAGTGCATCATTGTGGACGTTCTGCCTCTTTTCCTATGCTTTCAATGCAATTCCAGTCTACCTCCTGAAATCGGTTTCCTGCAATTCTGCCCCGCTTTCAAGTCCTCTTGGCAGCCTTACTTCAGTATATTTTTGGACGATAGCTGTCATTTATAACTCTGCAGGTTTGTGAATTACAGTGCCCCTGAGCTCCTTTCTTCAACTCGTTTTCTTGTGAGCTGGCCGCACACCGCAGGATGGCTTCAGGCCCTAATCTGGTTCCGGCACGGCACGCTGAGCCTTTGGTTATTTCCTCTTCCTGGTGGGAAATGAGAGTTAAATTTGCCCGTCCAGACACCTCCAGCTAGTCTCTCATTGGTTCTCGCTATTCCTGTTCATCTTCCGCAGAAATTGCAAACTGGGCCAAACAGGAGGTTAAAGGGACTGACTCTCCAAGTCGGGAGAGTGTTAGTAAAGCGTCTGGAATGTTGCACCCGAGTACCAGGGTACGAAAACTGAGACATATTTGAACACGTCTCCCGATCACATGGTTGATCATACTCTAGGTTCCACATGCATGTTTTAGCTGAAGGAAGAATACCTTAAACCTGGGTAGTTGAAACCCGTGGAATGGGTACCATGCAATATGACTTCAAAGGGTCTTCATTTGCTCACCGAACCTCTCCAATCCTATCACTGCTGCGTTTATGTCCCTGTACACATGCTTGATTCTCTTTCGGAGACATAGCAATCCATAGGTTTTAAGATACTTAAGAGTCAGGTACATTCTTAGGCGTTTAATATGCGGTGTTGAGTCCATTTCGTTGAGCAAGGAGTAGCTCTTGTCTATTCCATATTTGGCTTAAGGAACTTTATCTGTGCTCATTTCAATCTCTGGTTTTATGCAGCACCCCAACTCACCTTTACCCTTAAACAAGCATAAGTTGGTTTTCTAAATTTGAGACCCTGTTCTGTTCTGTAATTCAGTTCCTGTGTAGCCAAGTTTACATTCCGTGTATTACTGATATCTTATGATGTTTCTTTTTCTGTGTGACTTATTTCAGTTAGAATCATCGTACCTGAATCCACTCATTGTGCTGCTACGGGCCTGATGACATAGATTTCACTGCTGAGTGATACTGCATTGTACTTAAGTACCACAAGTTCTTTATCCATTTTTCACTTTCTGTGATATTGAACTTGTACGGTAAACGAGGTTCTTGTAAACAGAGGCGTCCCAAACATTGGGGTGGCTGTATCTTTTTGATTTTAATTTCCCAAAGCTATAGAACCATAAGTGGAAGTGCCCTAGGCTCTGTTGCTTTGTTTTTTAGATGTTTCAGGAAACACCATACACTTCTCCCGAGTGTCTGTTGGCAATGTACATCCCGCCCATCAGCATAACAAGGCTCCCAGTTCTCCATGGCCTGTCCTGCCTTTCTGGATTTTACACTTTTTTCAGATGGCCCTTTTGACCGGGGGGAAGTGAGACTTCATTGTAGTGCAGATTTCCTTTGCAAGCTTGCTTGGTTGGCCAAAAAGGGCGTATGCGTTTTTTCCTGAATATATTCAGGAAAAAACGCATATGCCCTTTTTGGCCAAGTGCATCATTGTGGACGTTCTGCCTCTTTTCCTATGCTTTCAATGCAATTCCAGTCTACCTCCTGAAATCGGTTTCCTGCAATTCTGCCCCGCTTTCAAGTCCTCTTGGCAGCCTTACTTCAGTATATTTTTGGACGATAGTTGTCATTTATAACTCTGCAGGTTTGTGAATTACAGTGCCCTGAGCTCCTTTCTTCAACTCGCTTTCTTGTGAGCTGGCCGCAACACCGCAGGATGTCTTCAGGCCCTAATCTGGTTCCGGCACGGCACGCTGAGCCTTTGGTTATTTCCTCTTCCTGGTGGGAAATGAGAGTTAAATTTGCCCGTCCAGACACCTCCAGCTAGTCTCTCATTGGTTCTCGCTATTCCTGTTCATCTTCCGCAGAAATTGCAAACTGGGCCAAACAGGAGGTTAAAGGGACTGACTCTCCAAGTCGGGAGAGTGTTAGTAAAGCGTCTGGAATGTTGCAACCGAGTACCAGGGTACGAAAACTGAGACATATTTGAACACGTCTCCCGATCACATGGTTGATCATACTCTAGGTTCCACATGCATGTTTTAGCTGAAGGAAGAATACCTTAAACCTGGGTAGTTGAAACCCGTGGAATGGGTACCATGCAATATGACTTCAAAGGGTCTTCATTTGCTCACCGAACCTCTCCAATCCTATCACTGCTGCGTTTATGTCCCTGTACACATGCTTGATTCTCTTTCGGAGACATAGCAATCCATAGGTTTTAAGATACTTAAGAGTCAGGTACATTCTTAGGCGTTTAATATGCGGTGTTGAGTCCATTTCGTTGAGCAAGGAGTAGCTCTTGTCTATTCCATATTTGGCTTAAGGAACTTTATCTGTGCTCATTTCAATCTCTGGTTTTATGCAGCACCCCAACTCACCTTTACCCTTAAACAAGCATAAGTTGGTTTTCTAAATTTGAGACCCTGTTCTGTTCTGTAATTCAGTTCCTGTGTAGCCAAGTTTACATTCCGTGTATTACTGATATCTTATGATGTTTCTTTTTCTGTGTGACTTATTTCAGTTAGAATCATCGTACCTGAATCCACTCATTGTGCTGCTACGGGCCTGATGACATAGATTTCACTGCTGAGTGATACTGCATTGTACGTAAGTACCACAAGTTCTTTATCCATTTTTCACTTTCTGTGATATTGAACTTGTACGGTAAACGAGGTTCTTGTAAACAGAGGCGTCCCAAACATTGGGGTGGCTGTATCTTTTTGATTTTAATTTCCCTAAGCTATAGGACCATAAGTGGAAGTGCCCTAGGCTCTGTTGCTTTGTTTTTTAGACGTTTCAGGAAACACCATACACTTCTCCCGAGTGTCTGTTGGCAATGTACATCCCGCCCATCAGCATAACAAGGCTCCCAGTTCTCCATGGCCTGTCCTGCCTTTCTGGATTTTACACTTTTTTCAGATGGCCCTTTTGACCGGGGGGAAGTGAGACTTCATTGTAGTGCAGATTTCCTTTGCAAGCTTGCTTGGTTGGCCAAAAAGGGCGTATGCGTTTTTTCCTGAATATATTCAGGAAAAAACGCATACGCCCTTTTTGGCCAAGTGCATCATTGTGGACGTTCTGCCTCTTTTCCTATGCTTTCAATGCAATTCCAGTCTACCTCCTGAAATCGGTTTCCTGCAATTCTGCCCCGCTTTCAAGTCCTCTTGGCAGCCTTACTTCAGTATATTTTTGGACGATAGTTGTCATTTATAACTCTGCAGGTTTGTGAATTACAGTGCCCCTGAGCTCCTTTCTTCAACTCGTTTTCTTGTGAGCTGGCCGCAACACCGCAGGATGGCTTCAGGCCCTAATCTGGTTCCGGCACGGCACGCTGAGCCTTTGGTTATTTCCTCTTCCTGGTGGGAAATGAGAGTTAAATTTGCCCGTCCAGACACCTCCAGCTAGTCTCTCATTGGTTCTCGCTATTCCTGTTCATCTTCCGCAGAAATTGCAAACTGGGCCAAACAGGAGGTTAAAGGGACTGACTCTCCAAGTCGGGAGAGTGTTAGTAAAGCGTCTGGAATGTTGCACCCGAGTACCAGGGTACGAAAACTGAGACATATTTGAACACGTCTCCCGATCACATGGTTGATCATACTCTAGGTTCCACATGCATGTTTTAGCTGAAGGAAGAATACCTTAAACCTGGGTAGTTGAAACCCGTGGAATGGGTACCATGCAATATGACTTCAAAGGGTCTTCATTTGCTCACCGAACCTCTCCAATCCTATCACTGCTGCGTTTATGTCCCTGTACACATGCTTGATTCTCTTTCGGAGACATAGCAATCCATAGGTTTTAAGATACTTAAGAGTCAGGTACATTCTTAGGCGTTTAATATGCGGTGTTGAGTCCATTTCGTTGAGCAAGGAGTAGCTCTTGTCTATTCCATATTTGGCTTAAGGAACTTTATCTGTGCTCATTTCAATCTCTGGTTTTATGCAGCACCCCAACTCACCTTTACCCTTAAACAAGCATAAGTTGGTTTTCTAAATTTGAGACCCTGTTCTGTTCTGTAATTCAGTTCCTGTGTAGCCAAGTTTACATTCCGTGTATTACTGATATCTTATGATGTTTCTTTTTCTGTGTGACTTATTTCAGTTAGAATCATCGTACCTGAATCCACTCATTGTGCTGCTACGGGCCTGATGACATAGATTTCACTGCTGAGTGATACTGCATTGTACGTAAGTACCACAAGTTCTTTATCCATTTTTCACTTTCTGTGATATTGAACTTGTACGGTAAACGAGGTTCTTGTAAACAGAGGCGTCCCAAACATTGGGGTGGCTGTATCTTTTTGATTTTAATTTCCCTAAGCTATAGGACCATAAGTGGAAGTGCCCTAGGCTCTGTTGCTTTGTTTTTTAGATGTTTCAGGAAACACCATACACTTCTCCCGAGTGTCTGTTGGCAATGTACATCCCGCCCATCAGTATAACAAGGCTCCCAGTTCTCCATGGCCTGTCCTGCCTTTCTGGATTTTACACTTTTTTCAGATGGCCCTTTTGACCGGGGGGAAGTGAGACTTCATTGTAGTGCAGATTTCCTTTGCAAGCTTGCTTGGTTGGCCAAAAAGGGCGTATGCGTTTTTTCCTGAATATATTCAGGAAAAAACGCATACGCCCTTTTTGGCCAAGTGCATCATTGTGGACGTTCTGCCTCTTTTCCTATGCTTTCAATGCAATTCCAGTCTACCTCCTGAAATCGGTTTCCTGCAATTCTGCCCCGCTTTCAAGTCCTCTTGGCAGCCTTACGTCAGTATATTTTTGGACGATAGTTGTCATTTATAACTCTGCAGGTTTGTGAATTACAGTGCCCCTGAGCTCCTTTCTTCAACTCGTTTTCTTGTGAGCTGGCCGCAACACCGCAGGATGGCTTCAGGCCCTAATCTGGTTCCGGCACGGCACGCTGAGCCTTTGGTTATTTCCTCTTCCTGGTGGGAAATGAGAGTTAAATTTGCCCGTCCAGACACCTCCAGCTAGTCTCTCATTGGTTCTCGCTATTCCTGTTCATCTTCCGCAGAAATTGCAAACTGGGCCAAACAGGAGGTTAAAGGGACTGACTCTCCAAGTCGGGAGAGTGTTAGTAAAGCGTCTGGAATGTTGCACCCGAGTACCAGGGTACGAAAACTGAGACATATTTGAACACGTCTCCCGATCACATGGTTGATCATACTCTAGGTTCCACATGCATGTTTTAGCTGAAGGAAGAATACCTTAAACCTGGGTAGTTGAAACCCGTGGAATGGGTACCATGCAATATGACTTCAAAGGGTCTTCATTTGCTCACCGAACCTCTCCAATCCTATCACTGCTGCGTTTATGTCCCTGTACACATGCTTGATTCTCTTTCGGAGACATAGCAATCCATAGGTTTTAAGATACTTAAGAGTCAGGTACATTCTTAGGCGTTTAATATGGGGTGTTGAGTCCATTTCGTTGAGAAAGGAGTAGCTCTTGTCTATTCCATATTTGGCTTAAGGAACTTTATCTGTGCTCATTTCAATCTCTGGTTTTATGCAGCACCCCAACTCACCTTTCCCCTTAAACAAGCATAAGTTGGTTTTCTAAATTTGAGACCCTGTTCTGTTCTGTAATTCAGTTCCTGTGTAGCCAAGTTTACATTCCGTGTATTACTGATATCTTATGATGTTTCTTTTTCTGTGTGACTTATTTCAGTTAGAATCATCGTACCTGAATCCACTCATTGTGCTGCTACGGGCCTGATGACATAGATTTCACTGCTGAGTGATACTGCATTGTACGTAAGTACCACAAGTTCTTTATCCATTTTTCACTTTCTGTGATATTGAACTTGTACGGTAAACGAGGTTCTTGTAAACAGAGGCGTCCCAAACATTGGGGTGGCTGTATCTTTTTGATTTTAATTTCCCTAAGCTATAGGACCATAAGTGGAAGTGCCCTAGGCTCTGTTGCTTTGTTTTTTAGACGTTTCAGGAAACACCATACACTTCTCCCGAGTGTCTGTTGGCAATTTACATCCCGCCCATCAGCATAACAAGGCTCCCAGTTCTCCATGGCCTGTCCTGCCTTTCTGGATTTTACACTTTTTTCAGATGGCCCTCTTGACCGGGGGGAAGTGAGACTTCATTGTAGTGCAGATTTCCTTTGCAAGCTTGCTAGGTTGGCCAAAAAGGGCGTATGCGTTTTTTCCTGAATATATTCAGGAAAAAACGCATACGCCCTTTTTGGCCAAGTGCATCATTGTGGACGTTCTGCCTCTTTTCCTATGCTTTCAATGCAATTCCAGTCTACCTCCTGAAATCGGTTTCCTGCAATTCTGCCCCGCTTTCAAGTCCTCTTGGCAGCCTTACTTCAGTATATTTTTGGACGATAGTTGTCATTTATAACTCTGCAGGTTTGTGAATTACAGTGCCCCTGAGCTCCTTTCTTCAACTCGTTTTCTTGTGAGCTGGCCGCAACACCACAGGATGGCTTCAGGCCCTAATCTGGTTCCGGCACGGCACGCTGAGCCTTTGGTTATTTCCTCTTCCTGGTGGGAAATGAGAGTTAAATTTGCCCGTCCAGACACCTCCAGCTAGTCTCTCATTGGTTCTCGCTATTCCTGTTCATCTTCCGCAGAAATTGCAAACTGGGCCAAACAGGAGGTTAAAGGGACTGACTCTCCAAGTCGGGAGAGTGTTAGTAAAGCGTCTGGAATGTTGCACCCGAGTACCAGGGTACGAAAACTGAGACATATTTGAACACGTCTCCCGATCACATGGTTGATCATACTCTAGGTTCCACATGCATGTTTTAGCTGAAGGAAGAATACCTTAAACCTGGGTAGTTGAAACCCGTGGAATGGGTACCATGCAATATGACTTCAAAGGGTCTTCATTTGCTCACCGAACCTCTCCAATCCTATCACTGCTGCGTTTATGTCCCTGTACACATGCTTGATTCTCTTTCGGAGACATAGCAATCCATAGGTTTTAAGATACTTAAGAGTCAGGTACACTCTTAGGCGTTTAATATGCGGTGTTGAGTCCATTTCGTTGAGCAAGGAGTAGCTCTTGTCTATTCCATATTTGGCTTAAGGAACTTTATCTGTGCTCATTTCAATCTCTGGTTTTATGCAGCACCCCAACTCACCTTTCTCCTTAAACAAGCATAAGTTGGTTTTCTAAATTTGAGACCCTGTTCTGTTCTGTAATTCAGTTCCTGTGTAGCCAAGTTTACATTCCATGTATTACTGATATCTTATGACGTTTCTTTTTCTGTGTGACTTATTTCAGTTAGAATCATCGTACCTGAATCCACTCATTGTGCTGCTACGGGCCTGATGACATAGATTTCACTGCTGAGTGATACTGCATTGTACGTAAGTACCACAAGTTCTTTATCCATTTTTCACTTTCTGTGATATTGAACTTGTACGGTAAACCAGGTTCTTGTAAACAGAGGCGTCCCAAACATTGGGGTGGCTGTATCTTTTTGATTTTAATTTCCCTAAGCTATAGGACCATAAGTGGAAGTGCCCTAGGCTCTGTTGCTTTGTTTTTTAGATGTTTCAGGAAACACCATACAATTCTCCCGAGTGTCTGTTGGCAATTGACATCCCGCCCATCAGCATAACAAGGCTCCCAGTTCTCCATGGCCTGTCCTGCCTTTCTGGATTTTACACTTTTTTCAGATGGCCCTTTTGACCGGGGGGAAGTGAGACTTCATTGTAGTGCAGATTTCCTTTGCAAGCTTTCTTGGTTGGCCAAAAAGGGCGTATGCGTTTTTTCCTGAATATATTCAGGAAAAAACGCATACGCCCTTTTTGGCCAAGTGCATCATTGTGGACGTTCTGCCTCTTTTCCTATGCTTTCAATGCAATTCCAGTCTACCTCCTGAAATCGGTTTCCTGCAATTCTGCCCCGCTTTCAAGTCCTCTTGGCAGCCTTACTTCAGTATATTTTTGGACGATAGTTGTCATTTATAACTCTGCAGGTTTGTGAATTACAGTGCCCCTGAGCTCCTTTCTTCAACTCGCTTTCTTGTGAGCTGGCCGCAACACCGCAGGATGGCTTCAGGCCCTAATCTGGTTCCGGCACGGCACGCTGAGCCTTTGGTTATTTCCTCTTCCTGGTGGGAAATGAGAGTTAAATTTGCCCGTCCAGACACCTCCAGCTAGTCTCTCATTGGTTCTCGCTATTCCTGTTCATCTTCCGCAGAAATTGCAAACTGGGCCAAACAGGAGGTTAAAGGGACTGACTCTCCAAGTCGGGAGAGTGTTAGTAAAGCGTCTGGAATGTTGCACCCGAGTACCAGGGTACGAAAACTGAGACATATTTGAACACGTCTCCCGATCACATGGTTGATCATACTCTAGGTTCCACATGCATGTTTTAGCTGAAGGAAGAATACCTTAAACCTGGGTAGTTGAAACCCGTGGAATGGGTACCATGCAATATGACTTCAAAGGGTCTTCATTTGCTCACCGAACCTCTCCAATCCTATCACTGCTGCGTTTATGTCCCTGTACACATGCTTGATTCTCTTTCGGAGACATAGCAATCCATAGGTTTTAAGATACTTACTATTCAGGTACATTCTTAGGCGTTTAATATGCGGTGTTGAGTCCATTTCGTTGAGCAAGGAGTAGCTCTTGTCTATTCCATATTTGGCTTAAGGAACTTTATCTGTGCTCATTTCAATCTCTGGTTTTATGCAGCACCCCAACTCACCTTTACCCTTAAACAAGCATAAGTTGGTTTTCGAAATTTGAGACCCTGTTCTGTTCTGTAATTCAGTTCCTGTGTAGCCAAGTTTACATTCCGTGTATTACTGATATCTTATGATGTTTCTTTTTCTGTGTGACTTATTTCAGTTAGAATCATCGTACCTGAATCCACTCATTGTGCTGCTACGGGCCTGATGACATAGATTTCACTGCTGAGTGATACTGCATTGTACGTAAGTACCACAAGTTCTTTATCCATTTTTCACTTTCTGTGATATTGAACTTGTACGGTAAACGAGGTTCTTGTAAACAGAGGCGTCCCAAACATTGGGGTGGCTGTATCTTTTTGATTTTAATTTCCCTAAGCTATAGGACCATAAGTGGAAGTGCCCTAGGCTCTGTTGCTTTGTTTTTTAGACGTTTCAGGAAACACCATACACTTCTCCCGAGTGTCTGTTGGCAATTTACATCCCGCCCATCAGCATAACAAGGCTCCCAGTTCTCCATGGCCTGTCCTGCCTTTCTGGATTTTACACTTTTTTCACATGGCCCTTTTGACCGGGGGGAAGTGAGACTTCATTGTAGTGCAGATTTCCTTTGCAAGCTTGCTTGGTTGGCCAAAAAGGGCGTATGCGTTTTTTCCTGAATATATTCAGGAAAAAACGCATACGCCCTTTTTGGCCAAGTGCATCATTGTGGACGTTCTGCCTCTTTTCCTATGCTTTCAATGCAATTCCAGTCTACCTCCTGAAATCGGTTTCCTGCAATTCTGCCCCGCTTTCAAGTCCTCTTGGCAGCCTTACTTCAGTATATTTTTGGACGATAGCTGTCATTTATAACTCTGCAGGTTTGTGAATTACAGTGCCCCTGAGCTCCTTTCTTCAACTCGTTTTCTTGTGAGCTGGCCGCAACACCACAGGATGGCTTCAGGCCCTAATCTGGTTCCGGCACGGCACGCTGAGCCTTTGGTTATTTCCTCTTCCTGGTGGGAAATGAGAGTTAAATTTGCCCGTCCAGACACCTCCAGCTAGTCTCTCATTGGTTCTCGCTATTCCTGTTCATCTTCCGCAGAAATTGCAAACTGGGTCAAACAGGAGGTTAAAGGGACTGACTCTCCAAGTCGGGAGAGTGTTAGTAAAGCGTCTGGAATGTTGCACCCGAGTACCAGGGTACGAAAACTGAGACATATTTGAACACGTCTCCCGATCACATGGTTGATCATACTCTAGGTTCCACATGCATGTTTTAGCTGAAGGAAGAATACCTTAAACCTGGGTAGTTGAAACCCGTGGAATGGGTACCATGCAATATGACTTCAAAGGGTCTTCATTTGCTCACCGAACCTCTCCAATCCTATCACTGCTGCGTTTATGTCCCTGTACACATGCTTGATTCTCTTTCGGAGACATAGCAATCCATAGGTTTTAAGATACTTAAGAGTCAGGTACATTCTTAGGCGTTTAATATGCGGTGTTGAGTCCATTTCGTTGAGCAAGGAGTAGCTCTTGTCTATTCCATATTTGGCTTAAGGAACTTTATCTGTGCTCATTTCAATCTCTGGTTTTATGCAGCACCCCAACTCACCTTTACCCTTAAACAAGCATAAGGTGGTTTTCTAAATTTGAGACCCTGTTCTGTTCTGTAATTCAGTTCCTGTGTAGCCAAGTTTACATTCCGTGTATTACTGATATCTTATGATGTTTCTTTTTCTGTGTGACTTATTTCAGTTAGAATCATCGTACCTGAATCCACTCATTGTGCTGCTACGGGCCTGATGACATAGATTTCACTGCTGAGTGATACTGCATTGTACGTAAGTACCACAAGTTCTTTATCCATTTTTCACTTTCTGTGATATTGAACTTGTACGGTAAACGAGGTTCTTGTAAACAGAGGCGTCCCAAACATTGGGGTGGCTGTATCTTTTTGATTTTAATTTCCCTAAGCTATAGGACCATAAGTGGAAGTGCCCTAGGCTCTGTTGCTTTGTTTTTTAGACGTTTCAGGAAACACCATACACTTCTCCCGAGTGTCTGTTGGCAATTTACATCCCGCCCATCAGCATAACAAGGCTCCCAGTTCTCCATGGCCTGTCCTGCCTTTCTGGATTTTACACTTTTTTCACATGGCCCTTTTGACCGGGGGGAAGTGAGACTTCATTGTAGTGCAGATTTCCTTTGCAAGCTTGCTTGGTTGGCCAAAAAGGGCGTATGCGTTTTTTCCTGAATATATTCAGGAAAAAACGCATACGCCCTTTTTGGCCAAGTGCATCATTGTGGACGTTCTGCCTCTTTTCCTATGCTTTCAATGCAATTCCAGTCTACCTCCTGAAATCGGTTTCCTGCAATTCTGCCCCGCTTTCAAGTCCTCTTGGCAGCCTTACTTCAGTATATTTTTGGACGATAGCTGTCATTTATAACTCTGCAGGTTTGTGAATTACAGTGCCCCTGAGCTCCTTTCTTCAACTCATTTTCTTGTGAGCTGGCCGCAACACCACAGGATGGCTTCAGGCCCTAATCTGGTTCCGGCACGGCACGCTGAGCCTTTGGTTATTTCCTCTTCCTGGTGGGAAATGAGAGTTAAATTTGCCCGTCCAGACACCTCCAGCTAGTCTCTCATTGGTTCTCGCTATTCCTGTTCATCTTCCGCAGAAATTGCAAACTGGGTCAAACAGGAGGTTAAAGGGACTGACTCTCCAAGTCGGGAGAGTGTTAGTAAAGCGTCTGGAATGTTGCACCCGAGTACCAGGGTACGAAAACTGAGACATATTTGAACACGTCTCCCGATCACATGGTTGATCATACTCTAGGTTCCACATGCATGTTTTAGCTGAAGGAAGAATACCTTAAACCTGGGTAGTTGAAACCCGTGGAATGGGTACCATGCAATATGACTTCAAAGGGTCTTCATTTGCTCACCGAACCTCTCCAATCCTATCACTGCTGCGTTTATGTCCCTGTACACATGCTTGATTCTCTTTCGGAGACATAGCAATCCATAGGTTTTAAGATACTTAAGAGTCAGGTACATTCTTAGGCGTTTAATATGCGGTGTTGAGTCCATTTCGTTGAGCAAGGAGTAGCTCTTGTCTATTCCATATTTGGCTTAAGGAACTTTATCTGTGCTCATTTCAATCTCTGGTTTTATGCAGCACCCCAACTCACCTTTACCCTTAAACAAGCATAAGGTGGTTTTCTAAATTTGAGACCCTGTTCTGTTCTGTAATTCAGTTCCTGTGTAGCCAAGTTTACATTCCGTGTATTACTGATATCTTATGATGTTTCTTTTTCTGTGTGACTTATTTCAGTTAGAATCATCGTACCTGAATCCACTCATTGTGCTGCTACGGGCCTGATGACATAGATTTCACTGCTGAGTGATACTGCATTGTACGTAAGTACCACAAGTTCTTTATCCATTTTTCACTTTCTGTGATATTGAACTTGTACGGTAAACGAGGTTCTTGTAAACAGAGGCGTCCCAAACATTGGGGTGGCTGTATCTTTTTGATTTTAATTTCCCTAAGCTATAGGACCATAAGTGGAAGTGCCCTAGGCTCTGTTGCTTTGTTTTTTAGATGTTTCAGGAAACACCATACACTTCTCCCGAGTGTCTGTTGGCAATTTACATCCCGCCCATCAGCATAACAAGGCTCCCAGTTCTCCATGGCCTGTCCTGCCTTTCTGGATTTTACACATTTTTCAGATGGCCCTTTTGACCGGGGGGAAGTGAGACTTCATTGTAGTGCAGATTTCCTTTGCAAGCTTGCTTGGTTGGCCAAAAAGGGCGTATGCGTTTTTTCCTGAATATATTCAGGAAAAAACGCATACGCCCTTTTTGGCCAAGTGCATCATTGTGGACGTTCTGCCTCTTTTCCTATGCTTTCAATGCAATTCCAGTCTACCTCCTGAAATCGGTTTCCTGCAATTCTGCCCCGCTTTCAAGTCCTCTTGGCAGCCTTACTTCAGTATATTTTTGGACGATAGTTGTCATTTATAACTCTGCAGGTTTGTGAATTACAGTGCCCCTGAGCTCCTTTCTTCAACTCGTTTTCTTGTGAGCTGGCCGCAACACCGCAGGATGGCTTCAGGCCCTAATCTGGTTCCGGCACGGCACGCTGAGCCTTTGGTTATTTCCTCTTCCTGGTGGGAAATGAGAGTTAAATTTGCCCGTCCAGACACCTCCAGCTAGTCTCTCATTGGTTCTCGCTATTCCTGTTCATCTTCCGCAGAAATTGCAAACTGGGCCAAACAGGAGGTTAAAGGGACTGACTCTCCAAGTCGGGAGAGTGTTAGTAAAGCGTCTGGAATGTTGCACCCGAGTACCAGGGTACGAAAACTGAGACATATTTGAACACGTCTCCCGATCACATGGTTGATCATACTCTAGGTTCCACATGCATGTTTTAGCTGAAGGAAGAATACCTTAAACCTGGGTAGTTGAAACCCGTGGAATGGGTACCATGCAATATGACTTCAAAGGGTCTTCATTTGCTCACCGAACCTCTCCAATCCTATCACTGCTGCGTTTATGTCCCTGTACACATGCTTGATTCTCTTTCGGAGACATAGCAATCCATAGGTTTTAAGATACTTAAGAGTCAGGTACATTCTTAGGCGTTTAATATGCGGTGTTGAGTCCATTTCGTTGAGCAAGGAGTAGCTCTTGTCTATTCCATATTTGGCTTAAGGAACTTTATCTGTGCTCATTTCAATCTCTGGTTTTATGCAGCACCCCAACTCACCTTTACCCTTAAACAAGCATAAGGTGGTTTTCTAAATTTGAGACCCTGTTCTGTTCTGTAATTCAGTTCCTGTGTAGCCAAGTTTACATTCCGTGTATTACTGATATCTTATGATGTTTCTTTTTCTGTGTGACTTATTTCAGTTAGAATCATCGTACCTGAATCCACTCATTGTGCTGCTACGGGCCTGATGACATAGATTTCACTGCTGAGTGATACTGCATTGTACGTAAGTACCACAAGTTCTTTATCCATTTTTCACTTTCTGTGATATTGAACTTGTACGGTAAACGAGGTTCTTGTAAACAGAGGCGTCCCAAACATTGGGGTGGCTGTATCTTTTTGATTTTAATTTCCCAAAGCTATAGGACCATAAGTGGAAGTGCCCTAGGCTCTGTTGCTTTGTTTTTTAGATGTTTCAGGAAACACCATACACTTCTCCCGAGTGTCTGTTGGCAATTTACATCCCGCCCATCAGCATAACAAGGCTCCCAGTTCTCCATGGCCTGTCCTGCCTTTCTGGATTTTACACATTTTTCAGATGGCCCTTTTGACCGGGGGGAAGTGAGACTTCATTGTAGTGCAGATTTCCTTTGCAAGCTTGCTTGGTTGCCCAAAAAGGGCGTATGCGTTTTTTCCTGAATATATTCAGGAAAAAACGCATACGCCCTTTTTGGCCAAGTGCATCATTGTGGACGTTCTGCCTCTTTTCCTATGCTTTCAATGCAATTCCAGTCTACCTCCTGAAATCGGTTTCCTGCAATTCTGCCCCGCTTTCAAGTCCTCTTGGCAGCCTTACTTCAGTATATTTTTGGACGATAGTTGTCATTTATAACTCTGCAGGTTTGTGAATTACAGTGCCCCTGAGCTCCTTTCTTCAACTCGCTTTCTTGTGAGCTGGCCGCAACACCGCAGGATGGCTTCAGGCCCTAATCTGGTTCCGGCACGGCACGCTGAGCCTTTGGTTATTTCCTCTTCCTGGTGGGAAATGAGAGTTAAATTTGCCCGTCCAGACACCTCCAGCTAGTCTCCCATTGGTTCTCGCTATTCCTGTTCATCTTCCGCAGAAATTGCAAACTGGGCCAAACAGGAGGTTAAAGGGACTGACTCTCCAAGTCGGGAGAGTGTTAGTAAAGCGTCTGGAATGTTGCACCCGAGTACCAGGGTACGAAAACTGAGACATATTTGAACACGTCTCCCGATCACATGGTTGATCATACTCTAGGTTCCACATGCATGTTTTAGCTGAAGGAAGAATACCTTAAACCTGGGTAGTTGAAACCCGTGGAATGGGTACCATGCAATATGACTTCAAAGGGTCTTCATTTGCTCACCGAACCTCTCCAATCCTATCACTGCTGCGTTTATGTCCCTGTACACATGCTTGATTCTCTTTCGGAGACATAGCAATCCATAGGTTTTAAGATACTTAAGAGTCAGGTACATTCTTAGGCGTTTAATATGCGGTGTTGAGTCCATTTCGTTGAGCAAGGAGTAGCTCTTGTCTATTCCATATTTGGCTTAAGGAACTTTATCTGTGCTCATTTCAATCTCTGGTTTTATGCAGCACCCCAACTCACCTTTCCCCTTAAACAAGCATAAGTTGGTTTTCTAAATTTGAGACCCTGTTCTGTTCTGTAATTCAGTTCCTGTGTAGCCAAGTTTACATTCCGTGTATTACTGATATCTTATGATGTTTCTTTTTCTGTGTGACTTATTTCAGTTAGAATCATCGTACCTGAATCCACTCATTGTGCTGCTACGGGCCTGATGACATAGATTTCACTGCTGAGTGATACTGCATTGTACGTAAGTACCACAAGTTCTTTATCCATTTTTCACTTTCTGTGATATTGAACTTGTACGGTAAACGAGGTTCTTGTAAACAGAGGCGTCCCAAACATTGGGGTGGCTGTATCTTTTTGATTTTAATTTCCCTAAGCTATAGGACCATAAGTGGAAGTGCCCTAGGCTCTGTTGCTTTGTTTTTTAGATGTTTCAGGAAACACCATACACTTCTCCCGAGTGTCTGTTGGCAATTTACATCCCGCCCATCAGCATAACAAGGCTCCCAGTTCTCCATGGCCTGTCCTGCCTTTCTGGATTTTACACTTTTTTCAGATGGCCCTTTTGACCGGGGGGAAGTGAGACTTCATTGTAGTGCAGATTTCCTTTGCAAGCTTGCTTGGTTGGCCAAAAAGGGCGTATGCGTTTTTTCCTGAGGAAAAAACGCATACGCCCTTTTTGGCCAAGTGCATCATTGTGGACGTTCTGCCTCTTTTCCTATGCTTTCGATGCAATTCCAGTCTACCTCCTGAAATCGGTTTCCTGCAATTCTGCCCCGCTTTCAAGTCCTCTTGGCAGCCTTACTTCAGTATATTTTTGGACGATAGTTGTCATTTATAACTCTGCAGGTTTGTGAATTACAGTGCCCCTGAGCTCCTTTCTTCAACTCGTTTTCTTGTGAGCTGGCCGCAACACCGCAGGATGGCTTCAGGCCCTAATCTGGTTCCGGCACGGCACGCTGAGCCTTTGGTTATTTCCTCTTCCTGGTGGGAAATGAGAGTTAAATTTGCCCGTCCAGACACCTGCAGCTAGTCTCTCATTGGTTCTCGCTATTCCTGTTCATCTTCCGCAGAAATTGCAAACTGGGTCAAACAGGAGGTTAAAGGGACTGACTCTCCAAGTCGGGAGAGTGTTAGTAAAGCGTCTGGAATGTTGCACCCGAGTACCAGGGTACGAAAACTGAGACATATTTGAACACGTCTCCCGATCACATGGTTGATCATACTCTAGGTTCCACATGCATGTTTTAGCTGAAGGAAGAATACCTTAAACCTGGGTAGTTGAAACCCGTGGAATGGGTACCATGCAATATGACTTCAAAGGGTCTTCATTTGCTCACCGAACCTCTCCAATCCTATCACTGCTGCGTTTATGTCCCTGTACACATGCTTGATTCTCTTTCGGAGACATAGCAATCCATAGGTTTTAAGATACTTAAGAGTCAGGTACATTCTTAGGCGTTTAATATGCGGTGTTGAGTCCATTTCGTTGAGCAAGGAGTAGCTCTTGTCTATTCCATATTTGGCTTAAGGAACTTTATCTGTGCTCATTTCAATCTCTGGTTTTATGCAGCACCCCAACTCACCTTTACCCTTAAACAAGCATAAGGTGGTTTTCTAAATTTGAGACCCTGTTCTGTTCTGTAATTCAGTTCCTGTGTAGCCAAGTTTACATTCCGTGTATTACTGATATCTTATGATGTTTCTTTTTCTGTGTGACTTATTTCAGTTAGAATCATCGTACCTGAATCCACTCATTGTGCTGCTACGGGCCTGATGACATAGATTTCACTGCTGAGTGATACTGCATTGTACGTAAGTACCACAAGTTCTTTATCCATTTTTCACTTTCTGTGATATTGAACTTGTATGGTAAACGAGGTTCTTGTAAACAGAGGCGTCCCAAACATTGGGGTGGCTGTATCTTTTTGATTTTAATTTCCCAAAGCTATAGGACCATAAGTGGAAGTGCCCTAGGCTCTGTTGCTTTGTTTTTTAGATGTTTCAGGAAACACCATACACTTCTCCCGAGTGTCTGTTGGCAATTTACATCCCGCCCATCAGCATAACAAGGCTCCCAGTTCTCCATGGCCTGTCCTGCCTTTCTGGATTTTACACATTTTTCAGATGGCCCTTTTGACCGGGGGGAAGTGAGACTTCATTGTAGTGCAGATTTCCTTTGCAAGCTTGCTTGGTTGGCCAAAAAGGGCGTATGCGTTTTTTCCTGAATATATTCAGGAAAAAACGCATACGCCCTTTTTGGCCAAGTGCATCATTGTGGACGTTCTGCCTCTTTTCCTATGCTTTCAATGCAATTCCAGTCTACCTCCTGAAATCGGTTTCCTGCAATTCTGCCCCGCTTTCAAGTCCTCTTGGCAGCCTTACTTCAGTATATTTTTGGACGATAGTTGTCATTTATAACTCTGCAGGTTTGTGAATTACAGTGCCCCTGAGCTCCTTTCTTCAACTCGTTTTCTTGTGAGCTAGCCGCAACACCGCAGGATGGCTTCAGGCCCTAATCTGGTTCCGGCACGGCACGCTGAGCCTTTGGTTATTTCCTCTTCCTGGTGGGAAATGAGAGTTAAATTTGCCCGTCCAGACACCTCCAGCTAGTCTCTCATTGGTTCTCGCTATTCCTGTTCATCTTCCGCAGAAATTGCAAACTGGGCCAAACAGGAGGTTAAAGGGACTGACTCTCCAAGTCGGGAGAGTGTTAGTAAAGCGTCTGGAATGTTGCACCCGAGTACCAGGGTACGAAAACTGAGACATATTTGAACACGTCTCCCGATCACATGGTTGATCATACTCTAGGTTCCACATGCATGTTTTAGCTGAAGGAAGAATACCTTAAACCTGGGTAGTTGAAACCCGTGGAATGGGTACCATGCAATATGACTTCAAAGGGTCTTCATTTGCTCACCGAACCTCTCCAATCCTATCACTGCTGCGTTTACGTCCCTGTACACATGCTTGATTCTCTTTCGGAGACATAGCAATCCATAGGTTTTAAGATACTTAAGAGTCAGGTACATTCTTAGGCGTTTAATATGCGGTGTTGAGTCCATTTCGTTGAGCAAGGAGTAGCTCTTGTCTATTCCATATTTGGCTTAAGGAACTTTATCTGTGCTCATTTCAATCTCTGGTTTTATGCAGCACCCCAACTCACCTTTACCCTTAAACAAGCATAAGGTGGTTTTCTAAATTTGAGACCCTGTTCTGTTCTGTAATTCAGTTCCTGTGTAGCCAAGTTTACATTCCGTGTATTACTGATATCTTATGATGTTTCTTTTTCTGTGTGACTTATTTCAGTTAGAATCATCGTACCTGAATCCACTCATTGTGCTGCTACGGGCCTGATGACATAGATTTCACTGCTGAGTGATACTGCATTGTACGTAAGTACCACAAGTTCTTTATCCATTTTTCACTTTCTGTGATATTGAACTTGTACGGTAAACGAGGTTCTTGTAAACAGAGGCGTCCCAAACATTGGGGTGGCTGTATCTTTTTGATTTTAATTTCCCTGCTGTGTCTTTTTCATTTTAATTTCCCTAAGCTATAGGACCATAAGTGGAAGTGCCCTAGGCTCTGTTGCTTTGTTTTTTAGATGTTTCAGGAAACACCATACACTTCTCCCGAGTGTCTGTTGGCAAGTTACATCCCGCCCATCAGCATAACAAGGCTCCCAGTTCTCCATGGCCTGTCCTGCCTTTCTGGATTTTACACTTTTTTCAGATGGCCCTTTTGACTGGGGGGAAGTAAGACTTCATTGTAGTGCAGATTTCCTTTGCAAGCTTGCTTGGTTGGCCAAAAAGGGCGTATGCGTTTTTTCCTGAATATATTCAGGAAAAAACGCATACGCCCTTTTTGGCCAAGTGCATCATTGTGGACGTTCTGCCTCTTTTCCTATGCTTTCAATGCAATTCCAGTCTACCTCCTGAAATCGGTTTCCTGCAATTCTGCCCCGCTTTCAAGTCCTCTTGGCAGCCTTACTTCAGTATATTTTTGGACGATAGCTGTCATTTATAACTCTGCAGGTTTGTGAATTACAGTGCCCCTGAGCTCCTTTCTTCAACTCGCTTTCTTGTGACCTGGCCGCAACACCGCAGGATGGCTTCAGGCCCTAATCTGGTTCCGGCACGGCACGCTGAGCCTTTGGTTAATTCCTCTTCCTGGTGGGAAATGAGAGTTAAATTTGCCCGTCCAGACACCTCCAGCTAGTCTCTCATTGGTTCTCGCTATTCCTGTTCATCTTCCGCAGAAATTGCAAACTGGGCCAAACAGGAGGTTAAAGGCGCTGACTCTCCAAGTGGGGAGAGTGTTAGTAAAGCGTCTGGAATGTTGCACCCGAGTACCAGGGTACGAAAACTGAGACATATTTGAACACGTATCCCGATCACATGGTTGATCATACTCTAGGTTCCACATGCATGTTTTAGCTGAAGGAAGAATACCTTAAACCTGGGTAGTTAAAACCCGTAGAATGGCACCATGCAATATGACTTCAAAGGGTCTTCATTTGCTCACCAAACCTCTCCAATCCTATCACTGCTGCGTTTATGTCCCTGTACACATGCTTGATTCTCTTTTGGAGACATAGCAATCCATAGGTTTTAAGATACTTACTAGTCAGGTACATTCTTAGGCGTTTAATATGGGGTGTTGAGTCCATTTCGTTGAGCAAGGAGTAGCTCTTGTCTATTCCATATTTGGCTTAAGGAACTTTATCTGTGCTCATTTCAATCTCTGGTTTTATGCAGCACCCCAACTCACCTTTACCCTTAAACAAGCATAAGTTGGTTTTCTAAATTTGAGACCCTGTTCTGTTCTGTAATTCAGTTCCTGTGTAGCCAAGTTTACATTCCGTGTATTAGTGATATCTTATGATGTTTCTTTTTCTGTGTGACTTATTTCAGTTAGAATCATCGTACCTGAATCCACTCATTGTGCTGCTACGGGCCTGATGACATAGATTTCACTGCTGAGTGATACTGCATTGTACGTAAGTACCACAAGTTCTTTATCCATTTTTCACTTTCTGTGATATTGAACTTGTACGGTAAACGAGGTTCTTGTAAACAGAGGCGTTCCAAACATTGGGGTGGCTGTATCTTTTTGATTTTAATTTCCCTAAGCTATAGGACCATAAGTGGAAGTGCCCTAGGCTCTGTTGCTTTGTTTTTTAGATGTTTCAGGAAACACCATACACTTCTCCCGAGTGTCTGTTGGCAATTTACATCCCGCCCATCAGCATAACAAGGCTCCCAGTTCTCCATGGCCTGTCCTGCCTTTCTGGATTTTACACTTTTTTCAGATGGCCCTTTTGACCGGCGGGGGTGGGAAGTCAGACTTCATTGTAGTGCAGATTTCCTTTGCAAGCTTGCTTGGTTGGCCAAAAAGGGCGTATACGTTTTTTCCTGAATATATTCAGGAAAAAACGCATACACCCTTTTTGGCCAAGTGCATCATTGTGGACGTTCTGCCTCTTTTCCTATGCTTTCAATGCAATTCCAGTCTACCTCCTGAAATCGGTTTCCTGCAATTCTGCCCCGCTTTCAAGTCCTCTTGGCAGCCTTACTTCAGTATATTTTTGGACGATAGCTGTCATTTATAACTCTGCAGGTTTTTGAATTACAGTGCCCCTGAGCTCCTTTCTTCAACTCCTTTTCTTGTGAGCTGGCCGCAACACCACAGGATGGCTTCAGGCCCTAATCTGGTTCCGGCACGGCACTCTGAGCCTTTGGTTATTTCCTCTTCCTGGCGGGAAATGAGAGTTAAATTTGCCCGTCCAGACACCTCCAGCTAGTCTCTCATTGGTTCTCGCTATTCCTGTTCATCTTCCACAGAAATTGCAAACTGGGCCAAACAGGAGGTTAAAGGGACTGACTCTCCAAGTCGGGAGAGTGTTAGTAAAGCGTCTGGAATGTTGCACCCGAGTACCAGGGTACGAAAACTGAGACATATTTGAACACGTCTCCCGATCACATGGTTGATCATACTCTAGGTTCCACATGCATGTTTTAGCTGAAGGAAGAATACCTTAAACCTGGGTAGTTGAAACCCGTGGAATGGGTACCATGCAATATGACTTCAAAGGGTCTTCATTTGCTCACCGAACCTCTCCAATCCTATCACTGCTGCGTTTATGTCCCTGTACACATGCTTGATTCTCTTTCGGAGACATAGCAATCCATAGGTTTTAAGATACTTAAGAGTCAGGTACATTCTTAGGCGTTTAATATGCGGTGTTGAGTCCATTTCGTTGAGCAAGGAGTAGCTCTTGTCTATTCCATATTTGGCTTAAGGAACTTTATCTGTGCTCATTTCAATCTCTGGTTTTATGCAGCACCCCAACTCACCTTTACCCTTAAACAAGCATAAGTTGGTTTTCTAAATTTGAGACCCTGTTCTGTTCTGTAATTCAGTTCCTGTGTAGCCAAGTTTACATTCCGTGTATTACTGATATCTTATGATGTTTCTTTTTCTGTGTGACTTATTTCAGTTAGAATCATTGTACCTGAATCCACTCATTGTGCTGCTACGGGCCTGATGACATAGATTTCACTGCTGAGTGATACTGCATTGTACGTAAGTACCACAAGTTCTTTATCCATTTTTCACTTTCTGTGATATTGAACTTGTACGGTAAACGAGGTTCTTGTAAACAGAGGCGTCCCAAACTTTGGGGTGGCTGTGTCTTTTTCATTTTAATTTCCCTAAGCTATAGGACCATAAGTGGAAGTGCCCTAGGCTCTGTTGCTTTGTTTTTTAGATGTTTCAGGAAACACCATACACTTCTCCCGAGTGTCTGTTGGCAATTTACATCCCGCCCATCAGCATAACAAGGCTCCCAGTTCTCCATGGCCTGTCCTGCCTTTCTGGATTTTACACTTTTTTCAGATGGCCCTTTTGACTGGGGGGAAGTAAGACTTCATTGTAGTGCAGATTTCCTTTGCAAGCTTGCTTGGTTGGCCAAAAAGGGCGTATGCGTTTTTTCCTGAATATATTCAGGAAAAAACGCATACGCCCTTTTTGGCCAAGTGCATCATTGTGGACGTTCTGCCTCTTTTCCTATGCTTTCAATGCAATTCCAGTCTACCTCCTGAAATCGGTTTCCTGCAATTCTGCCCCGCTTTCAAGTCCTCTTGGCAGCCTTACTTCAGTATATTTTTGTACGATAGCTGTCATTTATAACTCTGCAGGTTTGTGAATTACAGTGCCCCTGAGCTCCTTTCTTCAACTCGCTTTCTTGTGACCTGGCCGCAACACCGCAGGATGGCTTCAGGCCCTAATCTGGTTCCGGCATAGCACGCTGAGCCTTTGGTTAATTCCTCTTCCTGGTGGGAAACGAGAGTTAAATTTGCCCGTCCAGACACCTCCAGCTAGTCTCTCATTGGTTCTCCCTATTCCTGTTCATCTTCCGCAGAAATTGCAAACTGGGCCAAACAGGAGGTTAAAGGCGCTGACTCTCCAAGTGGGGAGAGTGTTAGTAAAGCGTCTGGAATGTTGCACCCGAGTACCAGGGGAGGAATACTGAGACATATTTGAACACGTCTCCCGTTCACACGGTTGATCATACTCTGGGTTCCACATGCATGTTTTAGCTGAAGGAAGAATACCTTAAACCTGGGTAGTTAAAACCCGTAGAATGGTACCATGCAATATGACTTCAAAGGGTCTTCATTTGTTCACCAAACCTCTCCAATCCTATCACTGCTGCGTTTATGTCCCTGTACACATGCTTGATTCTCTTTCGGAGACATAGAAATCCATAGGTTTTAAGATACTTAAGAGTCAGGTACATTCTTAGGCGTTTAATATGCGGTGTTGAGTCCATTTCGTTGAGCAAGGAGTAGCTCTTGTCTATTCCGTATTTGGCTTAAGGAACTTTATCTGTGCTCATTTCAATCTCTGGTTTTATGCAGCACCCCAACTCACCTTTACCCTTAAGCAAGCATAAGTTGGTTTTCTAAATTTGAGATCCTGTTCTGTTTTGGAATTCAGTTCCTGTGTAGCCCAGTTTACATTCCGTGTATTAGTGATATCTTATGATGTTTCCTTTTCTGTGTGACTTATTTCAGTTAGAATCATCGTACCTGAATCCACTCATTATGCTGCTACGGGCCTGATGACATAGATTTCATTGCTGAGTGATACTGCATTGTACGTAAGTACCACAAGTTCTTTATCCATTTTTCACTTTCTGTGATATTGAACTTGTACGGTAAACTAGGTTCTTGTAAACAGAGGCGTCCCAAACTTTGGGGTGGCTGTGTCGTTTTGATTTTAATTTCCCTAAGCTATAGGGCCATAAGTGGAAGTGCCCTAGGCTCTGTTGCTTTGTTTTTTAGATGTTTCAGGAAACACCATACACTTCTCCCGAGTGTCTGTTGGCAATTTACATCCCGCCCATCAGCATAACAAGGCTCCCAGTTCTCCATGACCTGTCCTGCCTTTCTGGATTTTACACTTTTTGCAGATGGCCCTTTTGACCGGGGGGAAGTGAGACTTCATTGTAGTGCAGATTTCCTTTGCAAGCTTGCTTGGTTGGCCAAAAAGGGCGTATGCGTTTTTTCCTGAATATATTCAGGAAAAAACGCATACGCCCTTTTTGGCCAAGTGCATCATTGTGGACGTTCTGCCTCTTTTCCTATGCTTTCAATGCAATTCCAGTCTACCTCCTGAAATCGGTTTCCTGCAATTCTGCCCCGCTTTCAAGTCCTCTTGGCAGCCTTACTTCAGTATATTTTTGTATGATAGCTGTCATTTATAACTCTGCAGGTTTGTGAATTACAGTGCCCCTGAGCTCCTTTCTTCAACTCGCTTTCTTGTGACCTGGCCGCAACACCGCAGGATGGCTTCAGTCCCTAATCTGTTTCCGGCATAGCACGCTGAGCCTTTGGTTAATTCCTCTTCCTGGTGGGAAACGAGAGTTAAATTTGCCCGTCCAGACACCTCCAGCTAGTCTCTCATTGGTTCTCCCTATTCCTGTTCATCTTCCGCAGAAATTGCAAACTGGGCCAAACAGGAGGTTAAAGGCGCTGACTCTCCAAGTGGGGAGAGTGTTAGTAAAGCGTCTGGAATGTTGCACCCGAGTACCAGGGGAGGAATACTGAGACATATTTGAACACGTCTCCCGTTCACACGGTTGATCATACTCTGGGTTCCACATGCATGTTTTAGCTGAAGGAAGAATACCTTAAACCTGGGTAGTTGAAACCCGTGGAATGGGTACCATGCAATATGACTTCAAAGGGTCTTCATTTGCTCACCGAACCTCTCCAATCCTATCACTGCTGCGTTTATGCCCCTGTACACACGCTTGATTCTCTTTTGGAGACATAGCAATCCATAGGTTTTAAGATACTTACTAGTCAGGTACATTCTTAGGCGTTTAATATGGGGTGTTGAGTCCATTTCGTTGAGCAAGGAGTAGCTCTTGTCTATTCCATATTTGGCTTAAGGAACTTTATCTGTGCTCATTTCAATCTCTGGTTTTATGCAGCACCCCAACTCACCTTTCCCCTTAAGCAAGCATAAGTTGGTTTTCTAAATTTGAGACCCTGTTCTGTTTTGGAATTCAGTTCCTGTGTAGCCAAGTTTACATTCCGTGTATTAGTGATATCTTATGATGTTTCTTTTTCTGTGTGACTTATTTCAGTTAGAATCATCGTACCTGAATCCACTCATTATGCTTCTATGGGCCAGATGACATAGATTTCATTGCTGAGTGATACTGCATTGTACGTAAGTACCACAAGTTCTTTATCCATTTTTCACTTTCTGCGATGTTGAACTTGTACTGTAAATGAGGTTCTTGTAAACAGAGGCGTCCCAAACTTTGGGGTGGCTGTGTCTTTTTGATTTTAATTTCCCTAAGCTATAGGACGATAAGTGGAAGTGCCCTAGGCTCTGTTGCTTTGTTTTTTAGATGTTTCAGGAAACACCATACACTTCTCCCGAGTGTCTGTTGGCAAGTTACATCCCGCCCATCAGCATAACAAGGCTCCCAGTTCTCCATGGCCTGTCCTGCCTTTCTGGATTTTACACTTTTTTCAGATGGCCCTTTTGACCGGGGGGGGGGGAGGAAGTCAGAGTTCATTGTAGTGCAGATTTCTTTGCAAGCTTGCTTGGTTGGCCAAAAAGGGCGTATGCGTTTTCCCCTGAATATATTCAGGAAAAAACGCATACGCCCTTTTTGGCCAAGTGCATCATTGTGGACGTTCTGCCTCTTTTCCTATGCTTTCAATGCAATTCCAGTCTACCTCCTGAAATCGGTTTTCTGCAATTCTGCCCCGCTTTCAAGTCCTCTTGGCAGCCTTACTTCAGTATATTTTTGGACGATAGTTGTCATTTATAACTCTGCAGGTTTTTGAATTACAGTGCCCCTGAGCTCCTTTCTTCAACTCCTTTTCTTGTGAGCTGGCCGCAACACCACAGGATGGCTTCAGGCCCTAATCTGGTTCCGGCACGGCACGCTGAGCCTTTGGTTATTTCCTCTTCCTGGCGGGAAATGAGAGTTAAATTTGCCCGTCCAGACACCTCCAGCTAGTCTCTCATTGGTTCTCGCTATTCCTGTTCATCTTCCACAGAAATTGCAAACTGGGCCAAACAGGAGGTTAAAGGGACTGACTCTCCAAGTCGGGAGAGTGTTAGTAAAGCGTCTGGAATGTTGCACCCGAGTACCAGGGTACGAAAACTGAGACATATTTGAACACGTCTCCCGATCACATGGTTGATCATACTCTAGGTTCCACATGCATGTTTTAGCTGAAGGAAGAATACCTTAAACCTGGGTAGTTAAAACCCGTAGAATGGTACCATGCAATATGACTTCAAAGGGTCTTCATTTGCTCACCAAACCTCTCCAATCCTATCACTGCTGCGTTTATGTCCCTGTACACATGCTTGATTCTCTTTTGGAGACATAGCAATCCATAGGTTTTAAGATACTTACTAGTCAGGTACATTCTTAGGCGTTTAATATGGGGTGTTGAGTCCATTTCGTTGAGCAAGGAGTAGCTCTTGTCTATTCCATATTTGGCTTAAGGAACTTTATCTGTGCTCATTTCAATCTCTGGTTTTATGCAGCACCCCAACTCACCTTTCCCCTTAAGCAAGCATAAGTTGGTTTTCTAAATTTGAGACCCTGTTCTGTTTTGGAATTCAGTTCCTGTGTAGCCAAGTTTACATTCCGTGTATTAGTGATATCTTATGATGTTTCTTTTTCTGTGTGACTTATTTCAGTTAGAATCATCGTACCTGAATCCACTCATTATGCTGCTATGGGCCAGATGACATAGATTTCATTGCTGAGTGATACTGCATTGTACGTAAGTACCACAAATTCTTTATCCATTTTTCACTTTCTGCGATGTTGAACTTGTACTGTAAATGAGGTTCTTGTAAACAGAGGCGTCCCAAACTTTGGGGTGGCTGTGTCTTTTTGATTTTAATTTCCCTAAGCTATAGGACGATAAGTGGAAGTGCCCTAGACTCTGTTGCTTTGTTTTTTAGATGTTTCAGGAAACACCATACACTTCTCCCGAGTGTCTGTTGGCAAGTTACATCCCGCCCATCAGCATAACAAGGCTCCCAGTTCTCCATGGCCTGTCCTGCCTTTCTGGATTTTACACTTTTTTCAGATGGCCCTTTTGACCGGGGGGGGGGGGGGAGGAAGTCAGATTTCATTGTAGTGCAGATTTCCTTTGCAAGCTTGCTTGGTTGGCCAAAAAGGGCGTATGCGTTTTCCCCTGAATATATTCAGGAAAAAACGCATACGCCCTTTTTGGCCAAGTGCATCATTGTGGACGTTCTGCCTCTTTTCCTATGCTTTCAATGCAATTCCAGTCTACCTCCTGAAATCGGTTTTCTGCAATTCTGCCCCGCTTTCAAGTCCTCTTGGCAGCCTTACTTCAGTATATTTTTGGACGATAGTTGTCATTTATAACTCTGCAGGTTTTTGAATTACAGTGCCCCTGAGCTCCTTTCTTCAACTCCTTTTCTTGTGAGCTGGCCGCAACACCACAGGATGGCTTCAGGCCCTAATCTGGTTCCGGCACGGCACGCTGAGCCTTTGGTTATTTCCTCTTCCTGGCGGGAAATGAGAGTTAAATTTGCCCGTCCAGACACCTCCAGCTAGTCTCTCATTGGTTCTCGCTATTCCTGTTCATCTTCCGCAGAAATTGCAAACTGGGCCAAACAGGAGGTTAAAGGGACTGACTCTCCAAGTCGGGAGAGTGTTAGTAAAGCGTCTGGAATGTTGCACCCGAGTACCAGGGTACGAAAACTGAGACATATTTGAACACGTATCCCGATCACATGGTTGATCATACTCTAGGTTCCACATGCATTTTTTAGCTGAAGGAAGAATACCTTAAACCTGGGTAGTTAAAACCCGTAGAATGGTACCATGCAATATGACTTCAAAGGGTCTTCATTTGCTCACCAAACCTCTCCAATCCTATCACTGCTGCGTTTATGTCCCTGTACACATGCTTGATTCTCTTTTGGAGACATAGCAATCCATAGGTTTTAAGATACTTACTAGTCAGGTACATTCTTAGGCGTTTAATATGGGGTGTTGAGTCCATTTCGTTGAGCAAGGAGTAGCTCTTGTCTATTCCATATTTGGCTTAAGGAACTTTATCTGTGCTCATTTCAATCTCTGGTTTTATGCAGCACCCCAACTCACCTTTACCCTTAAACAAGCATAAGTTGGTTTTCTAAATTTGAGACCCTGTTCTGTTCTGTAATTCAGTTCCTGTGTAGCCAAGTTTACATTCCGTGTATTAGTGATATCTTATGATGTTTCTTTTTCTGTGTGACTTATTTCAGTTAGAATCATCGTACCTGAATCCACTCATTGTGCTGCTACGGGCCTGATGACATAGATTTCACTGCTGAGTGATACTGCATTGTACGTAAGTACCACAAGTTCTTTATCCATTTTTCACTTTCTGTGATATTGAACTTGTACGGTAAACGAGGTTCTTGTAAACAGAGGCGTTCCAAACATTGGGGTGGCTGTATCTTTTTGATTTTAATTTCCCTAAGCTATAGGACCATAAGTGGAAGTGCCCTAGGCTCTGTTGCTTTGTTTTTTAGATGTTTCAGGAAACACCATACACTTCTCCCGAGTGTCTGTTGGCAATTTACATCCCGCCCATCAGCATAACAAGGCTCCCAGTTCTCCATGGCCTGTCCTGCCTTTCTGGATTTTACACTTTTTTCAGATGGCCCTTTTGACCGGCGGGGGTGGGAAGTCAGACTTCATTGTAGTGCAGATTTCCTTTGCAAGCTTGCTTGGTTGGCCAAAAAGGGCGTATACGTTTTTTCCTGAATATATTCAGGAAAAAACGCATACGCCCTTTTTGGCCAAGTGCATCATTGTGGACGTTCTGCCTCTTTTCCTATGCTTTCAATGCAATTCCAGTCTACCTCCTGAAATCGGTTTCCTGCAATTCTGCCCCGCTTTCAAGTCCTCTTGGCAGCCTTACTTCAGTATATTTTTGGACGATAGCTGTCATTTATAACTCTGCAGGTTTTTGAATTACAGTGCCCCTGAGCTCCTTTCTTCAACTCCTTTTCTTGTGAGCTGGCCGCAACACCACAGGATGGCTTCAGGCCCTAATCTGGTTCCGGCACGGCACTCTGAGCCTTTGGTTATTTCCTCTTCCTGGCGGGAAATGAGAGTTAAATTTGCCCGTCCAGACACCTCCAGCTAGTCTCTCATTGGTTCTCGCTATTCCTGTTCATCTTCCACAGAAATTGCAAACTGGGCCAAACAGGAGGTTAAAGGGACTGACTCTCCAAGTCGGGAGAGTGTTAGTAAAGCGTCTGGAATGTTGCACCCGAGTACCAGGGTACGAAAACTGAGACATATTTGAACACGTCTCCCGATCACATGGTTGATCATACTCTAGGTTCCACATGCATGTTTTAGCTGAAGGAAGAATACCTTAAACCTGGGTAGTTGAAACCCGTGGAATGGGTACCATGCAATATGACTTCAAAGGGTCTTCATTTGCTCACCGAACCTCTCCAATCCTATCACTGCTGCGTTTATGTCCCTGTACACATGCTTGATTCTCTTTTGGAGACATAGCAATCCATAGGTTTTAAGATACTTACTAGTCAGGTACATTCTTAGGCGTTTAATATGGGGTGTTGAGTCCATTTCGTTGAGCAAGGAGTAGCTCTTGTCTATTCCATATTTGGCTTAAGGAACTTTATCTGTGCTCATTTCAATCTCTGGTTTTATGCAGCACCCCAACTCACCTTTACCCTTAAACAAGCATAAGTTGGTTTTCTAAATTTGAGACCCTGTTCTGTTCTGTAATTCAGTTCCTGTGTAGCCAAGTTTACATTCCGTGTATTAGTGATATCTTATGATGTTTCTTTTTCTGTGTGACTTATTTCAGTTAGAATCATCGTACCTGAATCCACTCATTGTGCTGCTACGGGCCTGATGACATAGATTTCACTGCTGAGTGATACTGCATTGTACGTAAGTACCACAAGTTCTTTATCCATTTTTCACTTTCTGTGATATTGAACTTGTACGGTAAACGAGGTTCTTGTAAACAGAGGCGTTCCAAACATTGGGGTGGCTGTATCTTTTTGATTTTAATTTCCCTAAGCTATAGGACCATAAGTGGAAGTGCCCTAGGCTCTGTTGCTTTGTTTTTTAGATGTTTCAGGAAACACCATACACTTCTCCCGAGTGTCTGTTGGCAATTTACATCCCGCCCATCAGCATAACAAGGCTCCCAGTTCTCCATGGCCTGTCCTGCCTTTCTGGATTTTACACTTTTTTCAGATGGCCCTTTTGACCGGCGGGGGTGGGAAGTCAGACTTCATTGTAGTGCAGATTTCCTTTGCAAGCTTGCTTGGTTGGCCAAAAAGGGCGTATACGTTTTTTCCTGAATATATTCAGGAAAAAACGCATACGCCCTTTTTGGCCAAGTGCATCATTGTGGACGTTCTGCCTCTTTTCCTATGCTTTCAATGCAATTCCAGTCTACCTCCTGAAATCGGTTTCCTGCAATTCTGCCCCGCTTTCAAGTCCTCTTGGCAGCCTTACTTCAGTATATTTTTGGACGATAGCTGTCATTTATAACTCTGCAGGTTTTTGAATTACAGTGCCCCTGAGCTCCTTTCTTCAACTCCTTTTCTTGTGAGCTGGCCGCAACACCACAGGATGGCTTCAGGCCCTAATCTGGTTCCGGCACGGCACTCTGAGCCTTTGGTTATTTCCTCTTCCTGGCGGGAAATGAGAGTTAAATTTGCCCGTCCAGACACCTCCAGCTAGTCTCTCATTGGTTCTCGCTATTCCTGTTCATCTTCCACAGAAATTGCAAACTGGGCCAAACAGGAGGTTAAAGGGACTGACTCTCCAAGTCGGGAGAGTGTTAGTAAAGCGTCTGGAATGTTGCACCCGAGTACCAGGGTACGAAAACTGAGACATATTTGAACACGTCTCCCGATCACATGGTTGATCATACTCTAGGTTCCACATGCATGTTTTAGCTGAAGGAAGAATACCTTAAACCTGGGTAGTTGAAACCCGTGGAATGGGTACCATGCAATATGACTTCAAAGGGTCTTCATTTGCTCACCGAACCTCTCCAATCCTATCACTGCTGCGTTTATGTCCCTGTACACATGCTTGATTCTCTTTCGGAGACATAGCAATCCATAGGTTTTAAGATACTTAAGAGTCAGGTACATTCTTAGGCGTTTAATATGCGGTGTTGAGTCCATTTCGTTGAGCAAGGAGTAGCTCTTGTCTATTCCATATTTGGCTTAAGGAACTTTATCTGTGCTCATTTCAATCTCTGGTTTTATGCAGCACCCCAACTCACCTTTACCCTTAAACAAGCATAAGTTGGTTTTCTAAATTTGAGACCCTGTTCTGTTCTGTAATTCAGTTCCTGTGTAGCCAAGTTTACATTCCGTGTATTACTGATATCTTATGATGTTTCTTTTTCTGTGTGACTTATTTCAGTTAGAATCATCGTACCTGAATCCACTCATTGTGCTGCTACGGGCCTGATGACATAGATTTCACTGCTGAGTGATACTGCATTGTACGTAAGTACCACAAGTTCTTTATCCATTTTTCACTTTCTGTGATATTGAACTTGTACGGTAAACGAGGTTCTTGTAAACAGAGGCGTCCCAAACTTTGGGGTGGCTGTGTCTTTTTCATTTTAATTTCCCTAAGCTATAGGACCATAAGTGGAAGTGCCCTAGGCTCTGTTGCTTTGTTTTTTAGATGTTTCAGGAAACACCATACACTTCTCCCGAGTGTCTGTTGGCAATTTACATCCCGCCCATCAGCATAACAAGGCTCCCAGTTCTCCATGGCCTGTCCTGCCTTTCTGGATTTTACACTTTTTTCAGATGGCCCTTTTGACTGGGGGGAAGTAAGACTTCATTGTAGTGCAGATTTCCTTTGCAAGCTTGCTTGGTTGGCCAAAAAGGGCGTATGCGTTTTTTCCTGAATATATTCAGGAAAAAACGCATACGCCCTTTTTGGCCAAGTGCATCATTGTGGACGTTCTGCCTCTTTTCCTATGCTTTCAATGCAATTCCAGTCTACCTCCTGAAATCGGTTTCCTGCAATTCTGCCCCGCTTTCAAGTCCTCTTGGCAGCCTTACTTCAGTATATTTTTGTACGATAGCTGTCATTTATAACTCTGCAGGTTTGTGAATTACAGTGCCCCTGAGCTCCTTTCTTCAACTCGCTTTCTTGTGACCTGGCCGCAACACCGCAGGATGGCTTCAGGCCCTAATCTGGTTCCGGCATAGCACGCTGAGCCTTTGGTTAATTCCTCTTCCTGGTGGGAAACGAGAGTTAAATTTGCCCGTCCAGACACCTCCAGCTAGTCTCTCATTGGTTCTCCCTATTCCTGTTCATCTTCCGCAGAAATTGCAAACTGGGCCAAACAGGAGGTTAAAGGCGCTGACTCTCCAAGTGGGGAGAGTGTTAGTAAAGCGTCTGGAATGTTGCACCCGAGTACCAGGGGAGGAATACTGAGACATATTTGAACACGTCTCCCGTTCACACGGTTGATCATACTCTGGGTTCCACATGCATGTTTTAGCTGAAGGAAGAATACCTTAAACCTGGGTAGTTAAAACCCGTAGAATGGTACCATGCAATATGACTTCAAAGGGTCTTCATTTGCTCACCAAACCTCTCCAATCCTATCACTGCTGCGTTTATGTCCCTGTACACATGCTTGATTCTCTTTCGGAGACATAGCAATCCATAGGTTTTAAGATACTTAAGAGTCAGGTACATTCTTAGGCGTTTAATATGCGGTGTTGAGTCCATTTCGTTGAGCAAGGAGTAGCTCTTGTCTATTCCGTATTTGGCTTAAGGAACTTTATCTGTGCTCATTTCAATCTCTGGTTTTATGCAGCACCCCAACTCACCTTTACCCTTAAGCAAGCATAAGTTGGTTTTCTAAATTTGAGATCCTGTTCTGTTTTGGAATTCAGTTCCTGTGTAGCCCAGTTTACATTCCGTGTATTAGTGATATCTTATGATGTTTCCTTTTCTGTGTGACTTATTTCAGTTAGAATCATCGTACCTGAATCCACTCATTATGCTGCTACGGGCCTGATGACATAGATTTCATTGCTGAGTGATACTGCATTGTACGTAAGTACCACAAGTTCTTTATCCATTTTTCACTTTCTGTGATATTGAACTTGTACGGTAAACGAGGTTCTTGTAAACAGAGGCGTCCCAAACTTTGGGGTGGCTGTGTCGTTTTGATTTTAATTTCCCTAAGCTATAGGGCCATAAGTGGAAGTGCCCTAGGCTCTGTTGCTTTGTTTTTTAGATGTTTCAGGAAACACCATACACTTCTCCCGAGTGTCTGTTGGCAATTTACATCCCGCCCATCAGCATAACAAGGCTCCCAGTTCTCCATGACCTGTCCTGCCTTTCTGGATTTTACACTTTTTGCAGATGGCCCTTTTGACCGGGGGGAAGTGAGACTTCATTGTAGTGCAGATTTCCTTTGCAAGCTTGCTTGGTTGGCCAAAAAGGGCGTATGCGTTTTTTCCTGAATATATTCAGGAAAAAACGCATACGCCCTTTTTGGCCAAGTGCATCATTGTGGACGTTCTGCCTCTTTTCCTATGCTTTCAATGCAATTCCAGTCTACCTCCTGAAATCGGTTTCCTGCAATTCTGCCCCGCTTTCAAGTCCTCTTGGCAGCCTTACTTCAGTATATTTTTGTATGATAGCTGTCATTTATAACTCTGCAGGTTTGTGAATTACAGTGCCCCTGAGCTCCTTTCTTCAACTCGCTTTCTTGTGACCTGGCCGCAACACCGCAGGATGGCTTCAGTCCCTAATCTGGTTCCGGCATAGCACGCTGAGCCTTTGGTTAATTCCTCTTCCTGGTGGGAAACGAGAGTTAAATTTGCCCGTCCAGACACCTCCAGCTAGTCTCTCATTGGTTCTCCCTATTCCTGTTCATCTTCCGCAGAAATTGCAAACTGGGCCAAACAGGAGGTTAAAGGCGCTGACTCTCCAAGTGGGGAGAGTGTTAGTAAAGCGTCTGGAATGTTGCACCCGAGTACCAGGGGAGGAATACTGAGACATATTTGAACACGTCTCCCGTTCACACGGTTGATCATACTCTGGGTTCCACATGCATGTTTTAGCTGAAGGAAGAATACCTTAAACCTGGGTAGTTGAAACCCGTGGAATGGGTACCATGCAATATGACTTCAAAGGGTCTTCATTTGCTCACCGAACCTCTCCAATCCTATCACTGCTGCGTTTATGCCCCTGTACACACGCTTGATTCTCTTTTGGAGACATAGCAATCCATAGGTTTTAAGATACTTACTAGTCAGGTACATTCTTAGGCGTTTAATATGGGGTGTTGAGTCCATTTCGTTGAGCAAGGAGTAGCTCTTGTCTATTCCATATTTGGCTTAAGGAACTTTATCTGTGCTCATTTCAATCTCTGGTTTTATGCAGCACCCCAACTCACCTTTCCCCTTAAGCAAGCATAAGTTGGTTTTCTAAATTTGAGACCCTGTTCTGTTTTGGAATTCAGTTCCTGTGTAGCCAAGTTTACATTCCGTGTATTAGTGATATCTTATGATGTTTCTTTTTCTGTGTGACTTATTTCAGTTAGAATCATCGTACCTGAATCCACTCATTATGCTGCTATGGGCCAGATGACATAGATTTCATTGCTGAGTGATACTGCATTGTACGTAAGTACCACAAGTTCTTTATCCATTTTTCACTTTCTGCGATGTTGAACTTGTACTGTAAATGAGGTTCTTGTAAACAGAGGCGTCCCAAACTTTGGGGTGGCTGTGTCTTTTTGATTTTAATTTCCCTAAGCTATAGGACGATAAGTGGAAGTGCCCTAGGCTCTGTTGCTTTGTTTTTTAGATGTTTCAGGAAACACCATACACTTCTCCCGAGTGTCTGTTGGCAAGTTACATCCCGCCCATCAGCATAACAAGGCTCCCAGTTCTCCATGGCCTGTCCTGCCTTTCTGGATTTTACACTTTTTTCAGATGGCCCTTTTGACCGGGGGGGGGGGAGGAAGTCAGAGTTCATTGTAGTGCAGATTTCTTTGCAAGCTTGCTTGGTTGGCCAAAAAGGGCGTATGCGTTTTCCCCTGAATATATTCAGGAAAAAACGCATACGCCCTTTTTGGCCAAGTGCATCATTGTGGACGTTCTGCCTCTTTTCCTATGCTTTCAATGCAATTCCAGTCTACCTCCTGAAATCGGTTTTCTGCAATTCTGCCCCGCTTTCAAGTCCTCTTGGCAGCCTTACTTCAGTATATTTTTGGACGATAGTTGTCATTTATAACTCTGCAGGTTTTTGAATTACAGTGCCCCTGAGCTCCTTTCTTCAACTCCTTTTCTTGTGAGCTGGCCGCAACACCACAGGATGGCTTCAGGCCCTAATCTGGTTCCGGCACGGCACGCTGAGCCTTTGGTTATTTCCTCTTCCTGGCGGGAAATGAGAGTTAAATTTGCCCGTCCAGACACCTCCAGCTAGTCTCTCATTGGTTCTCGCTATTCCTGTTCATCTTCCACAGAAATTGCAAACTGGGCCAAACAGGAGGTTAAAGGGACTGACTCTCCAAGTCGGGAGAGTGTTAGTAAAGCGTCTGGAATGTTGCACCCGAGTACCAGGGTACGAAAACTGAGACATATTTGAACACGTCTCCCGATCACATGGTTGATCATACTCTAGGTTCCACATGCATGTTTTAGCTGAAGGAAGAATACCTTAAACCTGGGTAGTTAAAACCCGTAGAATGGTACCATGCAATATGACTTCAAAGGGTCTTCATTTGCTCACCAAACCTCTCCAATCCTATCACTGCTGCGTTTATGTCCCTGTACACATGCTTGATTCTCTTTTGGAGACATAGCAATCCATAGGTTTTAAGATACTTACTAGTCAGGTACATTCTTAGGCGTTTAATATGGGGTGTTGAGTCCATTTCGTTGAGCAAGGAGTAGCTCTTGTCTATTCCATATTTGGCTTAAGGAACTTTATCTGTGCTCATTTCAATCTCTGGTTTTATGCAGCACCCCAACTCACCTTTCCCCTTAAGCAAGCATAAGTTGGTTTTCTAAATTTGAGACCCTGTTCTGTTTTGGAATTCAGTTCCTGTGTAGCCAAGTTTACATTCCGTGTATTAGTGATATCTTATGATGTTTCTTTTTCTGTGTGACTTATTTCAGTTAGAATCATCGTACCTGAATCCACTCATTATGCTGCTATGGGCCAGATGACATAGATTTCACTGCTGAGTGATACTGCATTGTACGTAAGTACCACAAATTCTTTATCCATTTTTCACTTTCTGCGATGTTGAACTTGTACTGTAAATGAGGTTCTTGTAAACAGAGGCGTCCCAAACTTTGGGGTGGCTGTGTCTTTTTGATTTTAATTTCCCTAAGCTATAGGACGATAAGTGGAAGTGCCCTAGGCTCTGTTGCTTTGTTTTTTAGATGTTTCAGGAAACACCATACACTTCTCCCGAGTGTCTGTTGGCAAGTTACATCCCGCCCATCAGCATAACAAGGCTCCCAGTTCTCCATGGCCTGTCCTGCCTTTCTGGATTTTACACTTTTTTCAGATGGCCCTTTTGACCGGGGGGGGGGGAGGAAGTCAGATTTCATTGTAGTGCAGATTTCCTTTGCAAGCTTGCTTGGTTGGCCAAAAAGGGCGTATGCGTTTTCCCCTGAATATATTCAGGAAAAAACGCATACGCCCTTTTTGGCCAAGTGCATCATTGTGGACGTTCTGCCTCTTTTCCTATGCTTTCAATGCAATTCCAGTCTACCTCCTGAAATCGGTTTTCTGCAATTCTGCCCCGCTTTCAAGTCCTCTTGGCAGCCTTACTTCAGTATATTTTTGGACGATAGTTGTCATTTATAACTCTGCAGGTTTTTGAATTACAGTGCCCCTGAGCTCCTTTCTTCAACTCCTTTTCTTGTGAGCTGGCCGCAACACCACAGAATGGCTTCAGGCCCTAATCTGGTTCCGGCACGGCACGCTGAGCCTTTGGTTATTTCCTCTTCCTGGCGGGAAATGAGAGTTAAATTTGCCCGTCCAGACACCTCCAGCTAGTCTCTCATTGGTTCTCGCTATTCCTGTTCATCTTCCGCAGAAATTGCAAACTGGGCCAAACAGGAGGTTAAAGGGACTGACTCTCCAAGTCGGGAGAGTGTTAGTAAAGCGTCTGGAATGTTGCACCCGAGTACCAGGGTACGAAAACTGAGACATATTTGAACACGTCTCCCGATCACATGGTTGATCATACTCTAGGTTCCACATGCATTTTTTAGCTGAAGGAAGAATACCTTAAACCTGGGTAGTTAAAACCCGTAGAATGGTACCATGCAATATGACTTCAAAGGGTCTTCATTTGCTCACCAAACCTCTCCAATCCTATCACTGCTGCGTTTATGTCCCTGTACACATGCTTGATTCTCTTTTGGAGACATAGCAATCCATAGGTTTTAAGATACTTACTAGTCAGGTACATTCTTAGGCGTTTAATATGGGGTGTTGAGTCCATTTCGTTGAGCAAGGAGTAGCTCTTGTCTATTCCATATTTGGCTTAAGGAACTTTATCTGTGCTCATTTCAATCTCTGGTTTTATGCAGCACCCCAACTCACCTTTACCCTTAAACAAGCATAAGTTGGTTTTCTAAATTTGAGACCCTGTTCTGTTCTGTAATTCAGTTCCTGTGTAGCCAAGTTTACATTCCGTGTATTAGTGATATCTTATGATGTTTCTTTTTCTGTGTGACTTATTTCAGTTAGAATCATCGTACCTGAATCCACTCATTGTGCTGCTACGGGCCTGATGACATAGATTTTACTGCTGAGTGATACTGCATTGTACGTAAGTACCACAAGTTCTTTATCCATTTTTCACTTTCTGTGATATTGAACTTGTACGGTAAACGAGGTTCTTGTAAACAGAGGCGTTCCAAACATTGGGGTGGCTGTATCTTTTTGATTTTAATTTCCCTAAGCTATAGGACCATAAGTGGAAGTGCCCTAGGCTCTGTTGCTTTGTTTTTTAGATGTTTCAGGAAACACCATACACTTCTCCCGAGTGTCTGTTGGCAATTTACATCCCGCCCATCAGCATAACAAGGCTCCCAGTTCTCCATGGCCTGTCCTGCCTTTCTGGATTTTACACTTTTTTCAGATGGCCCTTTTGACCGGCGGGGGTGGGAAGTCAGACTTCATTGTAGTGCAGATTTCCTTTGCAAGCTTGCTTGGTTGGCCAAAAAGGGCGTATACGTTTTTTCCTGAATATATTCAGGAAAAAACGCATACGCCCTTTTTGGCCAAGTGCATCATTGTGGACGTTCTGCCTCTTTTCCTATGCTTTCAATGCAATTCCAGTCTACCTCCTGAAATCGGTTTCCTGCAATTCTGCCCCGCTTTCAAGTCCTCTTGGCAGCCTTACTTCAGTATATTTTTGGACGATAGCTGTCATTTATAACTCTGCAGGTTTTTGAATTACAGTGCCCCTGAGCTCCTTTCTTCAACTCCTTTTCTTGTGAGCTGGCCGCAACACCACAGGATGGCTTCAGGCCCTAATCTGGTTCCGGCACGGCACTCTGAGCCTTTGGTTATTTCCTCTTCCTGGCGGGAAATGAGAGTTAAATTTGCCCGTCCAGACACCTCCAGCTAGTCTCTCATTGGTTCTCGCTATTCCTGTTCATCTTCCACAGAAATTGCAAACTGGGCCAAACAGGAGGTTAAAGGGACTGACTCTCCAAGTCGGGAGAGTGTTAGTAAAGCGTCTGGAATGTTGCACCCGAGTACCAGGGTACGAAAACTGAGACATATTTGAACACGTCTCCCGATCACATGGTTGATCATACTCTAGGTTCCACATGCATGTTTTAGCTGAAGGAAGAATACCTTAAACCTGGGTAGTTGAAACCCGTGGAATGGGTACCATGCAATATGACTTCAAAGGGTCTTCATTTGCTCACCGAACCTCTCCAATCCTATCACTGCTGCGTTTATGTCCCTGTACACATGCTTGATTCTCTTTCGGAGACATAGCAATCCATAGGTTTTAAGATACTTAAGAGTCAGGTACATTCTTAGGCGTTTAATATGCGGTGTTGAGTCCATTTCGTTGAGCAAGGAGTAGCTCTTGTCTATTCCATATTTGGCTTAAGGAACTTTATCTGTGCTCATTTCAATCTCTGGTTTTATGCAGCACCCCAACTCACCTTTACCCTTAAACAAGCATAAGTTGGTTTTCTAAATTTGAGACCCTGTTCTGTTCTGTAATTCAGTTCCTGTGTAGCCAAGTTTACATTCCGTGTATTACTGATATCTTATGATGTTTCTTTTTCTGTGTGACTTATTTCAGTTAGAATCATTGTACCTGAATCCACTCATTGTGCTGCTACGGGCCTGATGACATAGATTTCACTGCTGAGTGATACTGCATTGTACGTAAGTACCACAAGTTCTTTATCCATTTTTCACTTTCTGTGATATTGAACTTGTACGGTAAACGAGGTTCTTGTAAACAGAGGCGTCCCAAACTTTGGGGTGGCTGTGTCTTTTTCATTTTAATTTCCCTAAGCTATAGGACCATAAGTGGAAGTGCCCTAGGCTCTGTTGCTTTGTTTTTTAGATGTTT
Source organism: Globicephala melas (assembly GCF_963455315.2). Lineage (NCBI taxonomy): Eukaryota > Metazoa > Chordata > Mammalia > Artiodactyla > Delphinidae > Globicephala > Globicephala melas. Next base: position 84,269 of record NW_027207613.1, read on the forward strand.
CAGGAAACACCATACACTTCTCCCGAGTGTCTGTTGGCAATTTACATCCCGCCCATCAGCATAACAAGGCTCCCAGTTCTCCATGGCCTGTCCTGCCTTTCTGGATTTTACACTTTTTTCAGATGGCCCTTTTGACTGGGGGGAAGTAAGACTTCATTGTAGTGCAGATTTCCTTTGCAAGCTTGCTTGGTTGGCCAAAAAGGGCGTATGCGTTTTTTCCTGAATATATTCAGGAAAAAACGCATACGCCCTTTTTGGCCAAGTGCATCATTGTGGACGTTCTGCCTCTTTTCCTATGCTTTCAATGCAATTCCAGTCTACCTCCTGAAATCGGTTTCCTGCAATTCTGCCCCGCTTTCAAGTCCTCTTGGCAGCCTTACTTCAGTATATTTTTGTACGATAGCTGTCATTTATAACTCTGCAGGTTTGTGAATTACAGTGCCCCTGAGCTCCTTTCTTCAACTCGCTTTCTTGTGACCTGGCCGCAACACCGCAGGATGGCTTCAGGCCCTAATCTGGTTCCGGCATAGCACGCTGAGCCTTTGGTTAATTCCTCTTCCTGGTGGGAAACGAGAGTTAAATTTGCCCGTCCAGACACCTCCAGCTAGTCTCTCATTGGTTCTCCCTATTCCTGTTCATCTTCCGCAGAAATTGCAAACTGGGCCAAACAGGAGGTTAAAGGCGCTGACTCTCCAAGTGGGGAGAGTGTTAGTAAAGCGTCTGGAATGTTGCACCCGAGTACCAGGGGAGGAATACTGAGACATATTTGAACACGTCTCCCGTTCACACGGTTGATCATACTCTGGGTTCCACATGCATGTTTTAGCTGAAGGAAGAATACCTTAAACCTGGGTAGTTAAAACCCGTAGAATGGTACCATGCAATATGACTTCAAAGGGTCTTCATTTGCTCACCAAACCTCTCCAATCCTATCACTGCTGCGTTTATGTCCCTGTACACATGCTTGATTCTCTTTCGGAGACATAGCAATCCATAGGTTTTAAGATACTTAAGAGTCAGGTACATTCTTAGGCGTTTAATATGCGGTGTTGAGTCCATTTCGTTGAGCAAGGAGTAGCTCTTGTCTATTCCGTATTTGGCTTAAGGAACTTTATCTGTGCTCATTTCAATCTCTGGTTTTATGCAGCACCCCAACTCACCTTTACCCTTAAGCAAGCATAAGTTGGTTTTCTAAATTTGAGATCCTGTTCTGTTTTGGAATTCAGTTCCTGTGTAGCCCAGTTTACATTCCGTGTATTAGTGATATCTTATGATGTTTCCTTTTCTGTGTGACTTATTTCAGTTAGAATCATCGTACCTGAATCCACTCATTATGCTGCTACGGGCCTGATGACATAGATTTCATTGCTGAGTGATACTGCATTGTACGTAAGTACCACAAGTTCTTTATCCATTTTTCACTTTCTGTGATATTGAACTTGTACGGTAAACGAGGTTCTTGTAAACAGAGGCGTCCCAAACTTTGGGGTGGCTGTGTCGTTTTGATTTTAATTTCCCTAAGCTATAGGGCCATAAGTGGAAGTGCCCTAGGCTCTGTTGCTTTGTTTTTTAGATGTTTCAGGAAACACCATACACTTCTCCCGAGTGTCTGTTGGCAATTTACATCCCGCCCATCAGCATAACAAGGCTCCCAGTTCTCCATGACCTGTCCTGCCTTCCTGGATTTTACACTTTTTGCAGATGGCCCTTTTGACTGGGGGGAAGTAAGACTTCATTGTAGTGCAGATTTCCTTTGCAAGCTTGCTTGGTTGGCCAAAAAGGGCGTATGCGTTTTTTCCTGAATATATTCAGGAAAAAACGCATACGCCCTTTTTGGCCAAGTGCATCATTGTGGACGTTCTGCCTCTTTTCCTATGCTTTCAATGCAATTCCAGTCTACCTCCTGAAATCGGTTTCCTGCAATTCTGCCCCGCTTTCAAGTCCTCTTGGCAGCCTTACTTCAGTATATTTTTGTACGATAGCTGTCATTTATAACTCTGCAGGTTTGTGAATTACAGTGCCCCTGAGCTCCTTTCTTCAACTCGCTTTCTTGTGACCTGGCCGCAACACCGCAGGATGGCTTCAGGCCCTAATCTGGTTCCGGCACGGCACGCTGAGCCTTTGGTTAATTCCTCTTCCTGGTGGGAAACGAGAGTTAAATTTGCCCGTCCAGACACCTCCAGCTAGTCTCTCATTGGCTCTCCCTATTCCTGTTCATCTTCCGCAGAAATTGCAAACTGGGCCAAACAGGAGGTTAAAGGCGCTGACTCTCCAAGTGGGGAGAGTGTTAGTAAAGCGTCTGGAATGTTGCACCCGAGTACCAGGGGAGGAAAACTGAGACATATTTGAACACGTCTCCCGTTCACACGGTTGATCATACTCTGGGTTCCACATGCATGTTATAGCTGAAGGAAGAATACCTTAAACCTGGGTAGTTGAAACCCGTGGAATGGGTACCATGCAATATGACTTCAAAGGGTCTTCATTTGCTCACCGAACCTCTCCAATCCTATCACTGCTGCGTTTATGCCCCTGTACACATGCTTGATTCTCTTTCGGAGACATAGCAATCCATAGGTTTTAAGATACTTAAGAGTCAGGTACATTCTTAGGCGTTTAATATGCGGTGTTGAGTCCATTTCGTTGAGCAAGGAGTAGCTCTTGTCTATTCCGTATTTGGCTTAAGGAACTTTATCTGTGCTCATTTCAATCTCTGGTTTTATGCAGCACCCCAACTCACCTTTACCCTTAAGCAAGCATAAGTTGGTTTTCTAAATTTGAGATCCTGTTCTGTTTTGGAATTCAGTTCCTGTGTAGCCCAGTTTACATTCCGTGTATTAGTGATATCTTATGATGTTTCCTTTTCTGTGTGACTTATTTCAGTTAGAATCATCGTACCTGAATCCACTCATTATGCTGCTACGGGCCTGATGACATAGATTTCATTGCTGAGTGATACTGCATTGTACGTAAGTACCACAAGTTCTTTATCCATTTTTCACTTTCTGTGATATTGAACTTGTACGGTAAACGAGGTTCTTGTAAACAGAGGCGTCCCAAACTTTGGGGTGGCTGTGTCTTTTTCATTTTAATTTCCCTAAGCTATAGGACCATAAGTGGAAGTGCCCTAGGCTCTGTTGCTTTGTTTTTTAGATGTTTCAGGAAACACCATACACTTCTCCCGAGTGTCTGTTGGCAAGTTACATCCCGCCCATCAGCATAACAAGGCTCCCAGTTCTCCATGACCTGTCCTGCCTTTCTGGATTTTACACTTTTTTCAGATGGCCCTTTTGACCGTCGGGGGTGGGAAGTCAGACTTCATTGTAGTGCAGATTTCCTTTGCAAGCTTGCTTGGTTGGCCAAAAAGGGCGTATGCGTTTTTTCCTGAATATATTCAGGAAAAAACGCATACGCCCTTTTTGGCCAAGTGCATCATTGTGGACGTTCTGCCTCTTTTCCTATGCTTTCAATGCAATTCCAGTCTACCTCCTGAAATCGGTTTCCTGCAATTCTGCCCCGCTTTCAAGTCCTCTTGGCAGCCTTACTTCAGTATATTTTTGGACGATAGCTGTCATTTATAACTCTGCAGGTTTGTGAATTACAGTGCCCCTGAGCTCCTTTCTTCAACTCCTTTTCTTGTGAGCTGGCCGCAACATCACAGGATGGCTTCAGGCCCTAATCTGGTTCCGGCACGGCACGCTGAGCCTTTGGTTATTTCCTCTTCCTGGCGGGAAATGAGAGTTAAATTTGCCCGTCCAGACACCTCCAGCTAGTCTCTCATTGGTTCTCGCTATTCCTGTTCATCTTCCGCAGAAATTGCAAACTGGGCCAAACAGGAGGTTAAAGGGACTGACTCTCCAAGTCGGGAGAGTGTTAGTAAAGCGTCTGGAATGTTGCACCCGAGTACCAGGGTACGAAAACTGAGACATATTTGAACACGTCTCCCGATCACATGGTTGATCATACTCTAGGTTCCACATGCATGTTTTAGCTGAAGGAAGAATACCTTAAACCTGGGTAGTTGAAACCCGTGGAATGGGTACCATGCAATATGACTTCAAAGGGTCTTCATTTGCTCACCGAACCTCTCCAATCCTATCACTGCTGCGTTTATGTCCCTCTACACATGCTTGATTCTCTTTCGGAGACATAGCAATCCATAGGTTTTAAGATACTTACTAGTCAGGTACATTCTTAGGCGTTTAATATGCGGTGTTGAGTCCATTTCGTTGAGCAAGGAGTAGCTCTTGTCTATTCCATATTTGGCTTAAGGAACTTTATCTGTGCTCATTTCAATCTCTGGTTTTATGCAGCACCCCAACTCACCTTTCCCCTTAAGCAATCATAAGTTGGTTTTCTAAATTTGAGACCCTGTTCTGTTTTGGAATTCAGTTCCTGTGTAGCCCAGTTTACATTCCGTGTATTACTGATATCTTATGATGTTTCCTTTTCTGTGTGACTTATTTCAGTTAGAATCATCATACCTGAATCCACTCATTGTGCTGCTACGGGCCAGATGACATAGATTTCATTGCTGAGTGACATTGCTTTGTAAGTAAATACCACAACTTCTTTATCCATTTTTCACTTTCTGCGATGTTGAACTTGTAATGTAAGCGAGGTTCTTGTAAACAGAGGCGTCCCAAACTTTGGGGTGGCTGTGTCTTTTTTATTTTAATTTTCCTAAGCTATAGGACCATAAGTGGAAGTGCCCTAGGCTCTGTTGCTTTGTTTTTTAGATGTTTCAGGAAACACCATACACTTCTCCCGAGTGTCTGTTGGCAATTTACATCCCGCCCATCAGCATAACAAGGCTCCCAGTTCCCCATGGCCTGTCCTGCCTTTCTGGATTTTACACTTTTTTCCGATGGCCCTTTTGACCGGGGGGAAGTGAGACTTCATTGTAGTGCAGATTTCCTTTGCAAGCTTGCTTGGTTGGCCAAAAAGTGCGTATGCATTTTTTCCTGAATATATTCAGGAAAAAATGCATACGCCCTTTTTGGCCAAGTGCATCATTGTGGACGTTCTGCCTGTTTTCCTATGCTTTCAATGCAATTCCAGTCTACCTCCTGAAATCGGTTTCCTGCAATTCTGCCCCGCTTTCAAGTCCTCTTGGCAGCCTTACTTCAGTATATTTTTGGACGATAGCTGTCATTTATAACTCTGAAGGTTTGTGAATTACAGTGCCCCTGAGCTCCTTTCTTCAACTCGCTTTCTTGTGACCTGGCCGCAACACCGCAGGATGGCTTCAGGCCCTAATCTGGTTCCGGCACGGCACGCTGAACCTTTGGTTAATTCCTCTTCCTGGTGGGAAATGAGAGTTAAATTTGCCCGTCCAGACACCTCCAGCTAGTCTCTCATTGGTTCTCGCTATTCCTGTTCATCTTCCACAGAAATTGCAAACTGGGCCAAACAGGAGGTTAAAGGGACTGACTCTCCAAGTCGGGAGAGTGTTAGTAAAGCGTCTGGAATGTTGCACCCGAGTACCAGGATACGAAAACTGAGACATATTTGAACACGTCTCCCGATCACATGGTTGATCATACTCTAGGTTTCACATGCATGTTTTAGCTGAAGGAAGAATACCTTTAACCTGGGTAGTTGAAACCCGTGGAATGGGTACCATGCAATATGACTTCAAAGGGTCTTCATTTGCTCACCGAACCTCTCCAATCCTATCACTGCTGCGTTTATGCCCCTGTACACATGCTTGATTCTCTTTTGGAGACATAGCAATCCATTGGTTTTAAGATACTTACTAGTCAGGTACATTCTTAGGCGTTTAATATGGGGTGTTGAGTCCATTTCGTTGAGCAAGGGGTAGCTCTTGTCTATTCCATATTTGGCTTAAGGAACTTTATCTGTGCTCATTTCAATCTCTGGTTTTATGCAGCACCCCAACTCACCTTTCCCCTTAAGCAAGCATAAGTTGGTTTTCTAAATTTGAGACCCTGTTCTGTTTTGGAATTCAGTTCCTGTGTAGCCAAGTTTACATTCCGTGTATTAGTGATATCTTATGATGTTTCTTTTTCTGTGTGACTTATTTCAGTTAGAATCATCGTACCTGAATCCACTCATTGTGCTGCTTCGGGCCTGATGACATAGATTTCATTGCTGAGTGATACTGCATTGTACGTAAGTACCACAAGTTCTTTATCCATTTTTCACTTTCTGCGATGTTGAACTTGTACTGTAAATGAGGTTCTTGTAAACAGAGGCGTCCCAAACTTTGGGGTGGCTGTGTCTTTTTGATTTTAATTTCCCTAAGCTATAGGACCATAAGTGGAAGTGCCCTAGGCTCTGTTGCTTTGTTTTTTAGATGTTTCAGGAAACACCATACACTTCTCCTGAGTGTCTGTTGGCAATTTACATCCCGCCCATCAGCATACCAAGGCTCCCAGTTCTCCATGGCCTGTCCTGCCTTTCTGGATTTTACACTTTTTTCCGATGGCCCTTTTGACCGGGGGGAAGTGAGACTTCATTGTAGTGCAGATTTCCTTTGCAAGCTTGCTTGGTTGGCCAAAAAGGGCGTATGCGTTTTTTCCTGAATACATTCAGGAAAAAACGCATACGCCCTTTTTGGCCAAGTGCATCATTGTGGACGTTCTGCCTCTTTTCCTATGCTTTCAATGCAATTCCAGTCTACCTCCTGAAATCGGTTTCCTGCAATTCTGCCCCGCTTTCAAGTCCTCTTGGCAGCCTTACTTCAGTATATTTTTGGACGATAGCTGTCATTTATAACTCTGCAGGTTTGTGAATTACAGTGCCCCTGAGCTCCTTTCTTCAACTCGCTTTCTTGTGAGCTGGCCGCAACACCGCAGGATGGCTTCAGTCCCTAATCTGGTTCCGGCATAGCACGCTGAGCCTTTGGTTAATTCCTCTTCCTGGTGGGAAACGAGAGTTAAATTTGCCCGTCCAGACACCTCCAGCTAGTCTCTCATTGGTTCTCCCTATTCCTGTTCATCTTCCGCAGAAATTGCAAACTGGGCCAAACAGGAGGTTAAAGGCGCTGACTCTCCAAGTGGGGAGAGTGTTAGTAAAGCGTCTGGAATGTTGCACCCGAGTACCAGGGGAGGAATACTGAGACATATTTGAACACGTCTCCCGTTCACACGGTTGATCATACTCTGGGTTCCACATGCATGTTTTAGCTGAAGGAAGAATACCTTAAACCTGGGTAGTTGAAACCCGTGGAATGGGTACCATGCAATATGACTTCAAAGGGTCTTCATTTGCTCACCGAACCTCTCCAATCCTATCACTGCTGCGTTTATGCCCCTGTACACACGCTTGATTCTCTTTTGGAGACATAGCAATCCATAGGTTTTAAGATACTTACTAGTCAGGTACATTCTTAGGCGTTTAATATGGGGTGTTGAGTCCATTTCGTTGAGCAAGGAGTAGCTCTTGTCTATTCCATATTTGGCTTAAGGAACTTTATCTGTGCTCATTTCAATCTCTGGTTTTATGCAGCACCCCAACTCACCTTTCCCCTTAAGCAAGCATAAGTTGGTTTTCTAAATTTGAGACCCTGTTCTGTTTTGGAATTCAGTTCCTGTGTAGCCAAGTTTACATTCCGTGTATTAGTGATATCTTATGATGTTTCTTTTTCTGTGTGACTTATTTCAGTTAGAATCATCGTACCTGAATCCACTCATTATGCTGCTATGGGCCAGATGACATAGATTTCATTGCTGAGTGATACTGCATTGTACGTAAGTACCACAAGTTCTTTATCCATTTTTCACTTTCTGCGATGTTGAACTTGTACTGTAAATGAGGTTCTTGTAAACAGAGGCGTCCCAAACTTTGGGGTGGCTGTGTCTTTTTGATTTTAATTTCCCTAAGCTATAGGACGATAAGTGGAAGTGCCCTAGGCTCTGTTGCTTTGTTTTTTAGATGTTTCAGGAAACACCATACACTTCTCCCGAGTGTCTGTTGGCAAGTTACATCCCGCCCATCAGCATAACAAGGCTCCCAGTTCTCCATGGCCTGTCCTGCCTTTCTGGATTTTACACTTTTTTCAGATGGCCCTTTTGACCGGCGGGGGTGGGAAGTCAGACTTCATTGTAGTGCAGATTTCCTTTGCAAGCTTGCTTGGTTGGCCAAAAAGGGCGTATGCGTTTTTTCCTGAATATATTCAGGAAAAAACGCATACGCCCTTTTTGGCCAAGTGCATCATTGTGGACGTTCTGCCTCTTTTCCTATGCTTTCAATGCAATTCCAGTCTACCTCCTGAAATCGGTTTCCTGCAATTCTGCCCCGCTTTCAAGTCCTCTTGGCAGCCTTACTTCAGTATATTTTTGGACGATAGCTGTCATTTATAACTCTGCAAGTTTGTGAATTACAGTGCCCCTGAGCTCCTTTCTTCAACTCCTTTTCTTGTGAGCTGGCCGCAACATCACAGGATGGCTTCAGGCCCTAATCTGGTTCCGGCACGGCACGCTGAGCCTTTGGTTATTTCCTCTTCCTGGCGGGAAATGAGAGTTAAATTTGCCCGTCCAGACACCTCCAGCTAGTCTCTCATTGGTTCTCGCTATTCCTGTTCATCTTCCGCAGAAATTGCAAACTGGGCCAAACAGGAGGTTAAAGGGACTGACTCTCCAAGTCGGGAGAGTGTTAGTAAAGCGTCTGGAATGTTGCACCCGAGTACCAGGGTACGAAAACTGAGACATATTTGAACACGTCTCCCGATCACATGGTTGATCATACTCTAGGTTCCACATGCATGTTTTAGCTGAAGGAAGAATACCTTAAACCTGGGTAGTTGAAACCCGTGGAATGGGTACCATGCAATATGACTTCAAAGGGTCTTCATTTGCTCACCGAACCTCTCCAATCCTATCACTGCTGCGTTTATGTCCCTGTACACATGCTTGATTCTCTTTCGGAGACATAGCAATCCATAGGTTTTAAGATACTTACTAGTCAGGTACATTCTTAGGCGTTTAATATGCGGTGTTGAGTCCATTTCGTTGAGCAAGGAGTAGCTCTTGTCTATTCCATATTTGGCTTAAGGAACTTTATCTGTGCTCATTTCAATCTCTGGTTTTATGCAGCACCCCAACTCACCTTTCCCCTTAAGCAATCATAAGTTGGTTTTCTAAATTTGAGACCCTGTTCTGTTTTGGAATTCAGTTCCTGTGTAGCCCAGTTTACATTCCGTGTATTACTGATATCTTATGATGTTTCCTTTTCTGTGTGACTTATTTCAGTTAGAATCATCATACCTGAATCCACTCATTGTGCTGCTACGGGCCAGATGACATAGATTTCATTGCTGAGTGACATTGCTTTGTAAGTAAATACCACAACTTCTTTATCCATTTTTCACTTTCTGCGATGTTGAACTTGTAATGTAAACGAGGTTCTTGTAAACAGAGGCGTCCCAAACTTTGGGGTGGCTGTGTCTTTTTTATTTTAATTTTCCTAAGCTATAGGACCATAAGTGGAAGTGCCCTAGGCTCTGTTGCTTTGTTTTTTAGATGTTTCAGGAAACACCATACACTTCTCCCGAGTGTCTGTTGGCAATTTACATCCCGCCCATCAGCATAACAAGGCTCCCAGTTCCCCATGGCCTGTCCTGCCTTTCTGGATTTTACACTTTTTTCCGATGGCCCTTTTGACCGGGGGGAAGTGAGACTTCATTGTAGTGCAGATTTCCTTTGCAAGCTTGCTTGGTTGGCCAAAAAGTGCGTATGCATTTTTTCCTGAATATATTCAGGAAAAAATGCATACGCCCTTTTTGGCCAAGTGCATCATTGTGGACGTTCTGCCTGTTTTCCTATGCTTTCAATGCAATTCCAGTCTACCTCCTGAAATCGGTTTCCTGCAATTCTGCTCCGCTTTCAAGTCCTCTTGGCAGCCTTACTTCAATATATTTTTGGACGATAGCTGTCATTTATAACTCTGAAGGTTTGTGAATTACAGTGCCCCTGAGCTCCTTTCTTCAACTCGCTTTCTTGTGACCTGGCCGCAACACCGCAGGATGGCTTCAGGCCCTAATCTGGTTCCGGCACGGCACGCTGAACCTTTGGTTAATTCCTCTTCCTGGTGGGAAATGAGAGTTAAATTTGCCCGTCCAGACACCTCCAGCTAGTCTCTCATTGGTTCTCGCTATTCCTGTTCATCTTCCACAGAAATTGCAAACTGGGCCAAACAGGAGGTTAAAGGGACTGACTCTCCAAGTCGGGAGAGTGTTAGTAAAGCGTCTGGAATGTTGCACCCGAGTACCAGGATACGAAAACTGAGACATATTTGAACACGTCTCCCGATCACATGGTTGATCATACTCTAGGTTCCACATGCATGTTTTAGCTGAAGGAAGAATACCTTTAACCTGGGTAGTTGAAACCCGTGGAATGGGTACCATGCAATATGACTTCAAAGGGTCTTCATTTGCTCACCGAACCTCTCCAATCCTATCACTGCTGCGTTTATGCCCCTGTACACATGCTTGATTCTCTTTTGGAGACATAGCAATCCATAGGTTTTAAGATACTTACTAGTCAGGTACATTCTTAGGCGTTTAATATGGGGTGTTGAGTCCATTTCGTTGAGCAAGGAGTAGCTCTTGTCTATTCCATATTTGGCTTAAGGAACTTTATCTGTGCTCATTTCAATCTCTGGTTTTATGCAGCACCCCAACTCACCTTTCCCCTTAAGCAAGCATAAGTTGGTTTTCTAAATTTGAGACCCTGTTCTGTTTTGGAATTCAGTTCCTGTGTAGCCCAGTTTACATTCCGTGTATTAGTGATATCTTATGATGTTTCTTTTTCTGTGTGACTTATTTCAGTTAGAATCATCGTACCTGAATCCACTCATTGTGCTGCTTCGGGCCTGATGACATAGATTTCATTGCTGAGTGATACTGCATTGTACGTAAGTACCACAAGTTCTTTATCCATTTTTCACTTTCTGCGATGTTGAACTTGTACTGTAAATGAGGTTCTTGTAAACAGAGGCGTCCCAAACTTTGGGGTGGCTGTGTCTTTTTGATTTTAATTTCCCTAAGCTATAGGACCATAAGTGGAAGTGCCCTAGGCTCTGTTGCTTTGTTTTTTAGATGTTTCAGGAAACACCATACACTTCTCCTGAGTGTCTGTTGGCAATTTACATCCCGCCCATCAGCATACCAAGGCTCCCAGTTCTCCATGGCCTGTCCTGCCTTTCTGGATTTTACACTTTTTTCCGATGGCCCTTTTGACCGGGGGGAAGTGAGACTTCATTGTAGTGCAGATTTCCTTTGCAAGCTTGCTTGGTTGGCCAAAAAGGGCGTATGCGTTTTTTCCTGAATACATTCAGGAAAAAACGCATACGCCCTTTTTGGCCAAGTGCATCATTGTGGACGTTCTGCCTCTTTTCCTATGCTTTCAATGCAATTCCAGTCTACCTCCTGAAATCGGTTTCCTGCAATTCTGCCCCGCTTTCAAGTCCTCTTGGCAGCCTTACTTCAGTATATTTTTGGACGATAGCTGTCATTTATAACTCAGCAGGTTTGTGAATTACAGTGCCCCTGAGCTCCTTTCTTCAACTCGCTTTCTTGTGACCTGGCCGCAACACCGCAGGATGGCTTCAGTCCCTAATCTGGTTCCGGCACGGCACGCTGAGCCTTTGGTTAATTCCTCTTCCTGGTGGGAAACGAGAGTTAAATTTGCCCTTCCAGACACCTCCAGCTAGTCTCTCATTGGTTCTCCCTATTCCTGTTCATCTTCCGCAGAAATTGCAAACTGGGCCAAACAGGAGGTTAAAGGCGCTGACTCTCCAAGTGGGGAGAGTGTTAGTAAAGCGTCTGGAATGTTGCACCCGAGTACCAGGGGAGGAATACTGAGACATATTTGAACACGTCTCCCGTTCACACGGTTGATCATACTCTGGGTTCCACATGCATGTTTTAGCTGAAGGAAGAATACCTTAAACCTGGGTAGTTGAAACCCGTGGAATGGGTACCATGCAATATGACTTCAAAGGGTCTTCATTTGCTCACCGAACCTCTCCAATCCTATCACTGCTGCGTTTATGCCCCTGTACACACGCTTGATTCTCTTTTGGAGACATAGCAATCCATAGGTTTTAAGATACTTACTAGTCAGGTACATTCTTAGGCGTTTAATATGGGGTGTTGAGTCCATTTCGTTGAGCAAGGAGTAGCTCTTGTCTATTCCATATTTGGCTTAAGGAACTTTATCTGTGCTCATTTCAATCTCTGGTTTTATGCAGCACCCCAACTCACCTTTCCCCTTAAGCAAGCATAAGTTGGTTTTCTAAATTTGAGACCCTGTTCTGTTTTGGAATTCAGTTCCTGTGTAGCCAAGTTTACATTCCGTGTATTACTGATATCTTATGATGTTTCTTTTTCTGTGTGACTTATTTCAGTTAGAATCATCGTACCTGAATCCACTCATTATGCTGCTATGGGCCAGATGACATAGATTTCATTGCTGAGTGACATTGCTTTGTAAGTAAATACCACAACTTCTTTATCCATTTTTCACTTTCTGCGATGTTGAACTTGTAATGTAAACGAGGTTCTTGTAAACAGAGGCGTCCCAAACTTTGGGGTGGCTGTGTCTTTTTAATTTTAATTTTCCTAAGCTATAGGACCATAAGTGGAAGTGCCCTAGGCTCTGTTGCTTTGTTTTTTAGATGTTTCAGGAAACACCATACACTTCTCCCGAGTGTCTGTTGGCAATTTACATCCCGCCCATCAGCATAACAAGGCTCCCAGTTCCCCATGGCCTGTCCTGCCTTTCTGGATTTTACACTTTTTTCCGATGGCCCTTTTGACCGGGGGGAAGTGAGACTTCATTGTAGTGCAGATTTCCTTTGCAAGCTTGCTTGGTTGGCCAAAAAGCGCGTATGCATTTTTTCCTGAATATATTCAGGAAAAATGCATACGCACTTTTTGGCCAAGTGCATCATTGTGGACGTTCTGCCTCTTTTCCTATGCTTTCAATGCAATTCCAGTCTACCTCCTGAAATCGGTTTCCTGCAATTCTGCCCCGCTTTCAAGTCCTCTTGGCAGCCTTACTTCAGTATATTTTTGGACGATAGCTGTCATTTATAACTCTGAAGGTTTGTGAATTACAGTGCCCCTGAGCTCCTTTCTTCAACTCGCTTTTTTGTGACCTGGCCGCAACACCGCAGGATGGCTTCAGGCCCTAATCTGGTTCCGGCACGGCACGCTGAACCTTTGGTTAATTCCTCTTCCTGGTGGGAAATGAGAGTTAAATTTGCCCGTCCAGACACCTCCAGCTAGTCTCTCATTGGTTCTCGCTATTCCTGTTCATCTTCCACAGAAATTGCAAACTGGGCCAAACAGGAGTTTAAAGGGACTGACTCTCCAAGTTGGGAGAGTGTTAGTAAAGCGTCTGGAATGTTGCACCCGAGTACCAGGGTACGAAAACTGAGACATATTTGAACACGTCTCCCGATCACATGGTTGATCATACTCTAGGTTCCACATGCATGTTTTAGCTGAAGGAAGAATACCTTTAACCTGGGTAGTTGAAACCCGTGGAATGGGTACCATGCAATATGACTTCAAAGGGTCTTCATTTGCTCACCGAACCTCTCCAATCCTATTACTGCTACGTTTATGCCCCTGTACACATGCTTGATTCTCTTTTGGAGACATAGCAATCCATAGGTTTTAAGATACTTACTAGTCAGGTACATTCTTAGGCGTTTAATATGGGGTGTTGAGTCCATTTCGTTGAGCAAGGAGTAGCTCTTGTCTATTCCATATTTGGCTTAAGGAACTTTATCTGTGCTCATTTCAATCTCTGGTTTTATGCAGCACCCCAACTCACCTTTCCCCTTAAGCAAGCATAAGTTGGTTTTCTAAATTTGAGACCCTGTTCTGTTTTGGAATTCAGTTCTTGTGTAGCCAAGTTTACATTCCGTGTATTAGTGATATCTTATGATGTTTCTTTTTCTGTGTGACTTATTTCAGTTAGAATCATCGTACCTGAATCCACTCATTATGCTGCTACGGGCCTGATGACATAGATTTCATTGCTGAGTGATACTGCATTGTACGTAAGTACCACAAGTTCTTTATCCATTTTTCACTTTCTGCGATGTTGAACTTGTACTGTAAATGAGGTTCTTGTAAACATAGGCGTCCCAAACTTTGGGGTGGCTGTGTCTTTTTGATTTTAATTTCCCTAAGCTATAGGACCATAAGTGGAAGTGCCCTAGGCTCTGTTGCTTTGTTTTTTAGATGTTTCAGGAAACACCATACACTTCTCCCGAGTGTCTGTTGGCAATTTACATCCCGCCCATCAGCATAACAAGGCTCCCAGTTCTCCATGGCCTGTCCTGCCTTTCTGGATTTTACACTTTTTTCAGATGGCCCTTTTGACCGGGGGGAAGTGAGACTTCATTGTAGTGCAGATTTCCTTTGCAAGCTTGCTTGGTTGGCCAAAAAGGGCGTATGCGTTTTTTCCTGAATATATTCAGGAAAAAACGCATACGCCCTTTTTGGCCAAGTGCATCATTGTGGACGTTCTGCCTCTTTTCCTATGCTTTCAATGCAATTCCAGTCTACCTCCTGAAATCGGTTTCCTGCAATTCTGCCCCGCTTTCAAGTCCTCTTGGCAGCCTTACTTCAGTATATTTTTGGACGATAGCTGTCATTTATAACTCTGCAGGTTTGTGAATTACAGTGCCCCTGAGCTCCTTTCTTCAACTCGCTTTCTTGTGAGCTGGCCGCAACACCGCAGGATGGCTTCAGGCCCTAATCTGGTTCCGGCACGGCACGCTGAGCCTTTGGTTATTTCCTCTTCCTGGTGGGAAATGAGAGTTAAATTTGCCCGTCCAGACACCTCCAGCTAGTCTCTCATTGGTTCTCCCTATTCCTGTTCATCTTCCGCAGAAATTGCAAATTGGGCCAAACAGGAGGTTAAAGGCGCTGACTCTCCAAGTGGGGAGAGTGTTAGTAAAGCATCTGGAATGTTGCACCCGAGTACCATGGGAGGAAAACTGAGACATATTTGAACACTTCTCCCGTTCACATGGTTGATCATACTCTGGGTTCCACAGGCAAGTTTCAGCTGAAGGAAGAATACCTTAAACCTGGAGAGTTGAGACCCGTGGAATGGGTACCATGCAATATGACTTCAAAGGGTCTTCATTTGCTCACCGAACCTCTCCAGTCCTATCACTGCTGCGTTTATGCCCCTATACACACGCTTGATTCTCTTATGGAGACATAGCAATCCATAGGTTTTAAGATACTTACTAGTCAGGTACATTCTTAAGCGTTTAATATGGGGTGTTGAGTCCATTTCGTTGAGCAAAGAGTAGCTCTTGTCTATTCCATATTTGGCTTAAGGAACTTTATCTGTGCTCATTTCAATCTCTGGTTTTATGCAGCACCCCAACTCACCTTTCACCTTAAGCAAGCATAAGTTGGTTTTCTAAATTTGAGACCCTGTTCTGTTTTGGAATTCAGTTCCTGTGTAGCCAAGTTTACATTCCGTGTATTAGTGATATCTTATGATGTTTCTTTTTCTGTGTGACTTATTTCAGTTAGAATCATCGTACCTGAATCCACTCATTATGCTGCTACGGGCCTGATGACATAGATTTCATTGCTGAGTGATACTGCATTGTACGTAAGTACCACAAGTTCTTTATCCATTTTTCACTTTCTGTGATAGAGAACTTGTACGGTAAACGAGGTTCTTGTAAACAGAGGCGTCCCAAATTTTGGGGTGGCTGTGTCTTTTTGATTTTAATTTCCCTAAGCTATAGGACCATAAGTGAAAGTGCCCTAGGCTCTGTTGCTTTGTTTCTTAGATGTTTCAGGAAACACCATACACTTCTCCCGAGTGGCTGTTGGCAATTTACATCCCGCCCATCAGCATAACAAGGCTCCCAGTTCTCCATGGCCTGTCCTGCCTTTCTGGATTTTACACTTTTTTCAGATGGCCCTTTTGACCGGGGGGAAGTGAGACTTCATTGTAGTGCAGATTTCCTTTGCAAGTTTGCTTGGTTGGCCAAAAAGGGCGTATGCGTTTTTTCCTGAATATATTCAGGAAAAAACGCATACGCCCTTTTTGGCCAAGTGCATCATTGTGGACGTTCTGCCTCTTTTCCTATGCTTTCAATGCAATTCCAGTCTACCTCCTGAAATCGGTTTCCTGCAATTCTGCCCCGCTTTCAAGTCCTCTTGGCAGCCTTACTTCAGTATATTTTTGGACGATAGCTGTCATTTATAACTCTGCAGGTTTGTGAATTACAGTGCCCCTGAGCTCCTTTCTTCAACTCGCTTTCTTGTGACCTGGCCGCAACACCGCAGGATGGCTTCAGGCCCTAATCTGGTTCCGGCACGGCACGCTGAGCCTTTGGTTAATTCCCCTTCCTGGTGGGAAACGAGAGTTAAATTTGCCCGTCCAGACACCTCCAGCTAGTCTCTCATTGGTTCTCCCTATTCCTGTTCATCTTCCGCAGAAATTGCAAACTGGGCCAAACAGGAGGTTAAAGGCGCTGACTCTCCAAGTGGGGAGAGTGTTAGTAAAGCGTCTGGAATGTTGCACCCGAGTACCAGGGGAGGAAAACTGAGACATATTTGAACACGTCTCCCGTTCACACGGTTGATCATACTCTGGGTTCCACATGCATGTTATAGCTGAAGGAAGAATACCTTAAACCTGGGTAGTTGGGACCCGTGGAATGGGTACCATGCAATATGACTTCAAAGGGTCTTCATTTGCTCACCGAACCTCTCCAATCCTATTACTGCTGCGTTTATGCCCCTGTACACATGCTTGATTCTCTTTCGGAGACATAGCAATCCATAGGTTTTAAGATACTTAAGAGTCAGGTACATTCTTAGGCGTTTAATATGGGGTGTTGAGTCCATTTCGTTGAGCAAGGAGTAGCTCTTGTCTATTCCATATTTGGCTTAAGGAACTTTATCTGTGCTCATTTCAATCTCTGGTTTTATGCAGCACCCCAACTCACCTTTACCCTTAAACAAGCATAAGTTGGTTTTCTAAATTTGAGACCCTGTTCTGTTCTGTAATTCAGTTCCTGTGTAGCCAAGTTTACATTCCGTGTATTACTGATATCTTATGATGTTTCTTTTTCTGTGTGACTTATTTCAGTTAGAGTCATCGTACCTGAATCCACTCATTGTGCTGCTACGGGCCTGATGACATAGATTTCACTGCTGAGTGATACTGCATTGTACGTAAGTACCACAAGTTCTTTATCCATTTTTCACTTTCTGTGATATTGAACTTGTACGGTAAACCAGATTCTTGTAAACAGAGGCGTCCCAAACATTGGGGTGGCTGTATCTTTTTGATTTTAATTTCCCTAAGCTATAGGACCATAAGTGGAAGTGCCCTAGGCTCTGTTGCTTTGTTTTTTAGACGTTTCAGGAAACACCATACACTTCTCCCGAGTGTCTGTTGGCAATTTACATCCCGCCCATCAGCATAACAAGGCTCCCAGTTCTCCATGGCCTGTCCTGCCTTTCTGGATTTTACACTTTTTTCAGATGGCCCTTTTGACCGGGGGGAAGTGAGACTTCATTGTAGTGCAGATTTCCTTTGCAAGCTTGCTTGGTTGGCCAAAAAGGGCGTATGCGTTTTTTCCTGAATATATTCAGGAAAAAACACATACGCCCTTTTTGGCCAAGTGCATCATTGTGGACGTTCTGCCTCTTTTCCTATGCTTTCAATGCAATTCCAGTCTACCTCCTGAAATCGGTTTCCTGCAATTCTGCCCCGCTTTCAAGTCCTCTTGGCAGCCTTACTTCAGTATATTTTTGGACGATAGTTGTCATTTATAACTCTGCAGGTTTGTGAATTACAGTGCCCCTGAGCTCCTTTCTTCAACTCGCTTTCTTGTGAGCTGGCCGCAACACCGCAGGATGGCTTCAGGCCCTAATCTGGTTCCGGCACGGCACGCTGAGCCTTTGGTTATTTCCTCTTCCTGGTGGGAAATGAGAGTTAAATTTGCCCGTCCAGACACCTCCAGCTAGTCTCTCATTGGTTCTCGCTATTCCTGTTCATCTTCCGCAGAAATTGCAAACTGGGCCAAACAGGAGGTTAAAGGGACTGACTCTCCAATTCGGGAGAGTGTTAGTAAAGCGTCTGGAATGTTGCACCCGAGTACCAGGGTACGAAAACTGAGACATATTTGAACACGTCTCCCGATCACATGGTTGATCATACTCTAGGTTCCACATGCATGTTTTAGCTGAAGGAAGAATACCTTAAACCTGGGTAGTTGAAACCCGTGGAATGGGTACCATGCAATATGACTTCAAAGGGTCTTCATTTGCTCACCGAACCTCTCCAATCCTATCACTGCTGCGTTTATGTCCCTGTACACATGCTTGATTCTCTTTCGGAGACATAGCAATCCATAGGTTTTAAGATACTTAAGTGTCAGGTACATTCTTAGGCGTTTAATATGCGGTGTTGAGTCCATTTCGTTGAGCAAGGAGTAGCTCTTGTCTATTCCATATTTGGCTTAAGGAACTTTATCTGTGCTCATTTCAATCTCTGCTTTTATGCAGCACCCCAACTCACCTTTACCCTTAAACAAGCATAAGTTGGTTTTCTAAATTTGAGACCCTGTTCTGTTCTGTAATTCAGTTCCTGTGTAGCCAAGTTTACATTCCGTGTATTACTGATATCTTATGATGTTTCTTTTTCTGTGTGACTTATTTCAGTTAGCATCATCGTACCTGAATCCACTCAATGTGCTTCTACGGGCCTGATGACATAGATTTCACTGCTGAGTGATACTGCATTGTACGTAAGTACCACAAGTTCTTTATCCATTTTTCACTTTCTGTGATATTGAACTTGTACGGTAAACGAGGTTCTTGTAAACAGAGGCGTCCCAAACATTGGGGTGGCTGTATCTTTTTGATTTTAATTTCCCTAAGCTATAGGACCATAAGTGGAAGTGCCCTAGGCTCTGTTGCTTTGTTTTTTAGACGTTTCAGGAAACACCATACACTTCTCCCGAGTGTCTGTTGGCAATTTACATCCCGCCCATCAGCATAACAAGGCTCCCAGTTCTCCATGGCCTGTCCTGCCTTTCTGGATTTTACACTTTTTTCAGATGACCCTTTTGACCGGGGGGAAGTGAGACTTCATTGTAGTGCAGATTTCCTTTGCAAGCTTGCTTGGTTGGCCAAAAAGGGCGTATGCGTTTTTTCCTGAATATATTCAGGAAAAATCGCATACGCCCTTTTTGGCCAAGTGCATCATTGTGGACGTTCTGCCTCTTTTCCTATGCTTTCAATGCAATTCCAGTCTACCTCCTGAAATCGGTTTCCTGCAATTCTGCCCCGCTTTCAAGTCCTCTTGGCAGCCTTACTTCAGTATATTTTTGGACGATAGTTGTCATTTATAACTCTGCAGGTTTGTGAATTACAGTGCCCCTGAGCTCCTTTCTTCAACTCGTTTTCTTGTGAGCTGGCCGCAACACCGCAGGATGGCTTCAGGCCCTAATCTGGTTCCGGCACGGCACGCTGAGCCTTTGGTTATTTCCTCTTCCTGGTGGGAAATGAGAGTTAAATTTGCCCGTCCAGACACCTCCAGCTAGTCTCTCATTGGTTCTCGCTATTCCTTTTCATCTTCCGCAGAAATTGCAAACTGGGCCAAACAGGAGGTTAAAGGGACTGACTCTCCAAGTCGGGAGAGTGTTAGTAAAGCGTCTGGAATGTTGCACCCTTGTACCAGGGTACGAAAACTGAGACATATTTGAACACGTCTCCCGATCACATGGTTGATCATACTCTAGGTTCCACATGCATGTTTTAGCTGAAGGAAGAATACCTTAAACCTGGGTAGTTGAAACCCGTGGAATGGGTACCATGCAATATGACTTCAAAGGGTCTTCATTTGCTCACCGAACCTCTCCAATCCTATCACTGCTGCGTTTATGTCCCTGTACACATGCTTGATTCTCTTTCGGAGACATAGCAATCCATAGGTTTTAAGATACTTAAGAGTCAGGTACATTCTTAGGCGTTTAATATGCGGTGTTGAGTCCATTTCGTTGAGCAAGGAGTAGCTCTTGTCTATTCCATATTTGGCTTAAGGAACTTTATCTGTGCTCATTTCAATCTCTGGTTTTATGCAGCACCCCAACTCACCTTTCCCCTTAAACAAGCATAAGTTGGTTTTCTAAATTTGAGACCCTGTTCTGTTCTGTAATTCAGTTCCTGTGTAGCCAAGTTTACATTCCGTGTATTACTGATATCTTATGATGTTTCTTTTTCTGTGTGACTTATTTCAGTTAGAATCATCGTACCTGAATCCACTCATTGTGCTGCTACGGGCCTGATGACATAGATTTCACTGCTGAGTGATACTGCATTGTACGTAAGTACCACAAGTTCTTTCTCCATTTTTCACTTTCTGTGATATTGAACTTGTACGGTAAACGAGGTTCTTGTAAACAGAGGCGTCCCAAACATTGGGGTGTCAGTATCTTATTGATTTTAATTTCCCTAAGCTATAGGACCATAAGTGGAAGTGCCCTAGGCTCTGTTGCTTTGTTTTTTAGATGTTTCAGGAAACACCATACACTTCTCCCGAGTGTCTGTTGGCAATTGACATCCCGCCCATCAGCATAACAAGGCTCCCAGTTCTCCATGGCCTGTCCTGCCTTTCTGGATTTTACACTTTTTTCAGATGGCCCTTTTGACCGGGGGGAAGTGAGACTTCATTGTAGTGCAGATTTCCTTTGCAAGCTTGCTTGGTTGGCCAAAAAGGGCGTATGCGTTTTTTCCTGAATATATTCAGGAAAAAACGCATACGCCCTTTTTGGCCAAGTGCATCATTGTGGACGTTCTGCCTCTTTTCCTATGCTTTCAATGCAATTCCAGTCTACCTCCTGAAATCGGTTTCCTGCAATTCTGCCCCGCTTTCAAGTCCTCTTGGCAGCCTTACTTCAGTATATTTTTGGACGATAGTTGTCATTTATAACTCTGCAGGTTTGTGAATTACAGTGCCCCTGAGCTCCTTTCTTCAACTCGTTTTCTTGTGAGCTGGCCGCAACACCGCAGGATGGCTTCAGGCCCTAATCTGGTTCCGGCACGGCACGCTGAGCCTTTGGTTATTTCCTCTTCCTGGTGGGAAATGAGAGTTAAATTTGCCCGTCCAGACACCTCCAGCTAGTCTCTCATTGGTTCTCGCTATTCCTGTTCATCTTCCGCAGAAATTGCAAACTGGGCCAAACAGGAGGTTAAAGGGACTGACTCTCCAAGTCGGGAGAGTGTTAGTAAAGCGTCTGGAATGTTGCACCCGAGTACCAGGGTACGAAAACTCAGACATATTTGAACACGTCTCCCGATCACATGGTTGATCATACTCTAGGTTCCACATGCATGTTTTAGCTGAAGGAAGAATACCTTAAACCTGGGTAGTTGAAACCCGTGGAATGGGTACCATGCAATATGACTTCAAAGGGTCTTCATTTGCTCACCGAACCTCTCCAATCCTATCATTGCTGCGTTTATGTCTCTGTACACATGCTTGATTCTCTTTCGGAGACATAGCAATCCATCGGTTTTAAGATACTTAAGAGTCAGGTACATTCTTAGGCGTTTAATATGCGGTGTTGAGTCCATTTCGTTGAGCAAGGAGTAGCTCTTGTCTATTCCATATTTGGCTTAAGGAACTTTATCTGTGCTCATTTCAATCTCTGGTTTTATGCAGCACCCCAACTCACCTTTACCCTTAAACAAGCATAAGTTGGTTTTCTAAATGTGAGACCCTGTTCTGTTCTGTAATTCAGTTCCTGTGTAGCCAAGTTTACATTCCGTGTATTACTGATATCTTATGATGTTTCTTTTTCTGTGTGACTTATTTCAGTTAGAATCATCGTACCTGAATCCACTCATTGTGCTGCTACGGGTCTGATGACATAGATTTCACTGCTGAGTGATACTGCATTGTACGTAAGTACCACAAGTTCTTTATCCATTTTTCACTTTCTGTGATATTGAACTTGTACGGTAAATGAGGTTCTTGTAAACAGAGGCGTCCCAAACATTGGGGTGGCTGTATCTTTTTGATTTTAATTTCCCTAAGCTATAGGACCATAAGTGGAAGTGCCCTAGGCTCTGTTGCTTTGTTTTTTAGATGTTTCAGGAAACACCATACACTTCTCCCGAGTGTCTGTTGGCAATTTACATCCCGCCCATCAGCATAACAAGGCTCCCAGTTCTCCATGGCCTGTCCTGCCTTTCTGGATTTTACACTTTTTTCAGATGGCCCTTTTGACCGGGGGGCAGTGAGACTTCATTGTAGTGCAGATTTCCTTTGCAAGCTTGCTTGGTTGGCCAAAAAGGGCGTATGCGTTTTTTCCTGAATATATTCAGGAAAAAACGCATACGCCCTTTTTGGCCAAGTGCATCATTGTGGACGTTCTGCCTCTTTTCCTATGCTTTCAATGCAATTCCAGTCTACCTCCTGAAATCGGTTTCCTGCAATTCTGCCCCGCTTTCAAGTCCTCTTGGCAGCCTTACTTCAGTATATTTTTGGACGATAGCTGTCATTTATAACTCTGCAGGTTTGTGAATTACAGTGCCCCTGAGCTCCTTTCTTCAACTCCTTTTCTTGTGAGCTGGCCGCAACATCACAGGATGGCTTCAGGCCCTAATCTGGTTCCGGCACGGCACGCTGAGCCTTTGGTTATTTCCTCTTCCTGGCGGGAAATGAGAGTTAAATTTGCCCGTCCAGACACCTCCAGCTAGTCTCTCATTGGTTCTCGCTATTCCTGTTCATCTTCCGCAGAAATTGCAAACTGGGCCAAACAGGAGGTTAAAGGGACTGACTCTCCAAGTCGGGAGAGTGTTAGTAAAGCGTCTGGAATGTTGCACCCGAGTACCAGGGTACGAAAACTGAGACATATTTGAACACGTCTCCCGATCACATGGTTGATCATACTCTAGGTTCCACATGCATGTTTTAGCTGAAGGAAGAATACCTTAAACCTGGGTAGTTGAAACCCGTGGAATGGGTACCATGCAATATGACTTCAAAGGGTCTTCATTTGCTCACCGAACCTCTCCAATCCTATCACTGCTGCGTTTATGTCCCTCTACACATGCTTGATTCTCTTTCGGAGACATAGCAATCCATAGGTTTTAAGATACTTACTAGTCAGGTACATTCTTAGGCGTTTAATATGCGGTGTTGAGTCCATTTCGTTGAGCAAGGAGTAGCTCTTGTCTATTCCATATTTGGCTTAAGGAACTTTATCTGTGCTCATTTCAATCTCTGGTTTTATGCAGCACCCCAACTCACCTTTCCCCTTAAGCAATCATAAGTTGGTTTTCTAAATTTGAGACCCTGTTCTGTTTTGGAATTCAGTTCCTGTGTAGCCCAGTTTACATTCCGTGTATTACTGATATCTTATGATGTTTCCTTTTCTGTGTGACTTATTTCAGTTAGAATCATCATACCTGAATCCACTCATTGTGCTGCTACGGGCCAGATGACATAGATTTCATTGCTGAGTGACATTGCTTTGTAAGTAAATACCACAACTTCTTTATCCATTTTTCACTTTCTGCGATGTTGAACTTGTAATGTAAACGAGGTTCTTGTAAACAGAGGCGTCCCAAACTTTGGGGTGGCTGTGTCTTTTTTATTTTAATTTTCCTAAGCTATAGGACCATAAGTGGAAGTGCCCTAGGCTCTGTTGCTTTGTTTTTTAGATGTTTCAGGAAACACCATACACTTCTCCCGAGTGTCTGTTGGCAATTTACATCCCGCCCATCAGCATAACAAGGCTCCCAGTTCCCCATGGCCTGTCCTGCCTTTCTGGATTTTACACTTTTTTCCGATGGCCCTTTTGACCGGGGGGAAGTGAGACTTCATTGTAGTGCAGATTTCCTTTGCAAGCTTGCTTGGTTGGCCAAAAAGTGCGTATGCATTTTTTCCTGAATATATTCAGGAAAAAATGCATACGCCCTTTTTGGCCAAGTGCATCATTGTGGACGTTCTGCCTGTTTTCCTATGCTTTCAATGCAATTCCAGTCTACCTCCTGAAATCGGTTTCCTGCAATTCTGCCCCGCTTTCAAGTCCTCTTGGCAGCCTTACTTCAGTATATTTTTGGACGATAGCTGTCATTTATAACTCTGAAGGTTTGTGAATTACAGTGCCCCTGAGCTCCTTTCTTCAACTCGCTTTCTTGTGACCTGGCCGCAACACCGCAGGATGGCTTCAGGCCCTAATCTGGTTCCGGCACGGCACGCTGAACCTTTGGTTAATTCCTCTTCCTGGTGGGAAATGAGAGTTAAATTTGCCCGTCCAGACACCTCCAGCTAGTCTCTCATTGGTTCTCGCTATTCCTGTTCATCTTCCACAGAAATTGCAAACTGGGCCAAACAGGAGGTTAAAGGGACTGACTCTCCAAGTCGGGAGAGTGTTAGTAAAGCGTCTGGAATGTTGCACCCGAGTACCAGGATACGAAAACTGAGACATATTTGAACACGTCTCCCGATCACATGGCTGATCATACTCTAGGTTTCACATGCATGTTTTAGCTGAAGGAAGAATACCTTTAACCTGGGTAGTTGAAACCCGTGGAATGGGTACCATGCAATATGACTTCAAAGGGTCTTCATTTGCTCACCGAACCTCTCCAATCCTATCACTGCTGCGTTTATGCCCCTGTACACATGCTTGATTCTCTTTTGGAGACATAGCAATCCATAGGTTTTAAGATACTTACTAGTCAGGTACATTCTTAGGCGTTTAATATGGGGTGTTGAGTCCATTTCGTTGAGCAAGGGGTAGCTCTTGTCTATTCCATATTTGGCTTAAGGAACTTTATCTGTGCTCATTTCAATCTCTGGTTTTATGCAGCACCCCAACTCACCTTTCCCCTTAAGCAAGCATAAGTTGGTTTTCTAAATTTGAGACCCTGTTCTGTTTTGGAATTCAGTTCCTGTGTAGCCAAGTTTACATTCCGTGTATTAGTGATATCTTATGATGTTTCTTTTTCTGTGTGACTTATTTCAGTTAGAATCATCGTACCTGAATCCACTCATTGTGCTGCTTCGGGCCTGATGACATAGATTTCATTGCTGAGTGATACTGCATTGTACGTAAGTACCACAAGTTCTTTATCCATTTTTCACTTTCTGCGATGTTGAACTTGTACTGTAAATGAGGTTCTTGTAAACAGAGGCGTCCCAAACTTTGGGGTGGCTGTGTCTTTTTGATTTTAATTTCCCTAAGCTATAGGACCATAAGTGGAAGTGCCCTAGGCTCTGTTGCTTTGTTTTTTAGATGTTTCAGGAAACACCATACACTTCTCCTGAGTGTCTGTTGGCAATTTACATCCCGCCCATCAGCATACCAAGGCTCCCAGTTCTCCATGGCCTGTCCTGCCTTTCTGGATTTTACACTTTTTTCCGATGGCCCTTTTGACCGGGGGGAAGTGAGACTTCATTGTAGTGCAGATTTCCTTTGCAAGCTTGCTTGGTTGGCCAAAAAGGGCGTATGCGTTTTTTCCTGAATACATTCAGGAAAAAACGCATACGCCCTTTTTGGCCAAGTGCATCATTGTGGACGTTCTGCCTCTTTTCCTATGCTTTCAATGCAATTCCAGTCTACCTCCTGAAATCGGTTTCCTGCAATTCTGCCCCGCTTTCAAGTCCTCTTGGCAGCCTTACTTCAGTATATTTTTGGACGATAGCTGTCATTTATAACTCTGCAGGTTTGTGAATTACAGTGCCCCTGAGCTCCTTTCTTCAACTCGCTTTCTTGTGAGCTGGCCGCAACACCGCAGGATGGCTTCAGTCCCTAATCTGGTTCCGGCATAGCACGCTGAGCCTTTGGTTAATTCCTCTTCCTGGTGGGAAACGAGAGTTAAATTTGCCCGTCCAGACACCTCCAGCTAGTCTCTCATTGGTTCTCCCTATTCCTGTTCATCTTCCGCAGAAATTGCAAACTGGGCCAAACAGGAGGTTAAAGGCGCTGACTCTCCAAGTGGGGAGAGTGTTAGTAAAGCGTCTGGAATGTTGCACCCGAGTACCAGGGGAGGAATACTGAGACATATTTGAACACGTCTCCCGTTCACACGGTTGATCATACTCTGGGTTCCACATGCATGTTTTAGCTGAAGGAAGAATACCTTAAACCTGGGTAGTTGAAACCCGTGGAATGGGTACCATGCAATATGACTTCAAAGGGTCTTCATTTGCTCACCGAACCTCTCCAATCCTATCACTGCTGCGTTTATGCCCCTGTACACACGCTTGATTCTCTTTTGGAGACATAGCAATCCATAGGTTTTAAGATACTTACTAGTCAGGTACATTCTTAGGCGTTTAATATGGGGTGTTGAGTCCATTTCGTTGAGCAAGGAGTAGCTCTTGTCTATTCCATATTTGGCTTAAGGAACTTTATCTGTGCTCATTTCAATCTCTGGTTTTATGCAGCACCCCAACTCACCTTTCCCCTTAAGCAAGCATAAGTTGGTTTTCTAAATTTGAGACCCTGTTCTGTTTTGGAATTCAGTTCCTGTGTAGCCAAGTTTACATTCCGTGTATTAGTGATATCTTATGATGTTTCTTTTTCTGTGTGACTTATTTCAGTTAGAATCATCGTACCTGAATCCACTCATTATGCTGCTATGGGCCAGATGACATAGATTTCATTGCTGAGTGATACTGCATTGTACGTAAGTACCACAAGTTCTTTATCCATTTTTCACTTTCTGCGATGTTGAACTTGTACTGTAAATGAGGTTCTTGTAAACAGAGGCGTCCCAAACTTTGGGGTGGCTGTGTCTTTTTGATTTTAATTTCCCTAAGCTATAGGACGATAAGTGGAAGTGCCCTAGGCTCTGTTGCTTTGTTTTTTAGATGTTTCAGGAAACACCATACACTTCTCCCGAGTGTCTGTTGGCAAGTTACATCCCGCCCATCAGCATAACAAGGCTCCCAGTTCTCCATGGCCTGTCCTGCCTTTCTGGATTTTACACTTTTTTCAGATGGCCCTTTTGACCGGCGGGGGTGGGAAGTCAGACTTCATTGTAGTGCAGATTTCCTTTGCAAGCTTGCTTGGTTGGCCAAAAAGGGCGTATGCGTTTTTTCCTGAATATATTCAGGAAAAAACGCATACGCCCTTTTTGGCCAAGTGCATCATTGTGGACGTTCTGCCTCTTTTCCTATGCTTTCAATGCAATTCCAGTCTACCTCCTGAAATCGGTTTCCTGCAATTCTGCCCCGCTTTCAAGTCCTCTTGGCAGCCTTACTTCAGTATATTTTTGGACGATAGCTGTCATTTATAACTCTGCAAGTTTGTGAATTACAGTGCCCCTGAGCTCCTTTCTTCAACTCCTTTTCTTGTGAGCTGGCCGCAACATCACAGGATGGCTTCAGGCCCTAATCTGGTTCCGGCACGGCACGCTGAGCCTTTGGTTATTTCCTCTTCCTGGCGGGAAATGAGAGTTAAATTTGCCCGTCCAGACACCTCCAGCTAGTCTCTCATTGGTTCTCGCTATTCCTGTTCATCTTCCGCAGAAATTGCAAACTGGGCCAAACAGGAGGTTAAAGGGACTGACTCTCCAAGTCGGGAGAGTGTTAGTAAAGCGTCTGGAATGTTGCACCCGAGTACCAGGGTACGAAAACTGAGACATATTTGAACACGTCTCCCGATCACATGGTTGATCATACTCTAGGTTCCACATGCATGTTTTAGCTGAAGGAAGAATACCTTAAACCTGGGTAGTTGAAACCCGTGGAATGGGTACCATGCAATATGACTTCAAAGGGTCTTCATTTGCTCACCGAACCTCTCCAATCCTATCACTGCTGCGTTTATGTCCCTGTACACATGCTTGATTCTCTTTCGGAGACATAGCAATCCATAGGTTTTAAGATACTTACTAGTCAGGTACATTCTTAGGCGTTTAATATGCGGTGTTGAGTCCATTTCGTTGAGCAAGGAGTAGCTCTTGTCTATTCCATATTTGGCTTAAGGAACTTTATCTGTGCTCATTTCAATCTCTGGTTTTATGCAGCACCCCAACTCACCTTTCCCCTTAAGCAATCATAAGTTGGTTTTCTAAATTTGAGACCCTGTTCTGTTTTGGAATTCAGTTCCTGTGTAGCCCAGTTTACATTCCGTGTATTACTGATATCTTATGATGTTTCCTTTTCTGTGTGACTTATTTCAGTTAGAATCATCATACCTGAATCCACTCATTGTGCTGCTACGGGCCAGATGACATAGATTTCATTGCTGAGTGACATTGCTTTGTAAGTAAATACCACAACTTCTTTATCCATTTTTCACTTTCTGCGATGTTGAACTTGTAATGTAAACGAGGTTCTTGTAAACAGAGGCGTCCCAAACTTTGGGGTGGCTGTGTCTTTTTTATTTTAATTTTCCTAAGCTATAGGACCATAAGTGGAAGTGCCCTAGGCTCTGTTGCTTTGTTTTTTAGATGTTTCAGGAAACACCATACACTTCTCCCGAGTGTCTGTTGGCAATTTACATCCCGCCCATCAGCATAACAAGGCTCCCAGTTCCCCATGGCCTGTCCTGCCTTTCTGGATTTTACACTTTTTTCCGATGGCCCTTTTGACCGGGGGGAAGTGAGACTTCATTGTAGTGCAGATTTCCTTTGCAAGCTTGCTTGGTTGGCCAAAAAGTGCGTATGCATTTTTTCCTGAATATATTCAGGAAAAAATGCATACGCCCTTTTTGGCCAAGTGCATCATTGTGGACGTTCTGCCTGTTTTCCTATGCTTTCAATGCAATTCCAGTCTACCTCCTGAAATCGGTTTCCTGCAATTCTGCCCCGCTTTCAAGTCCTCTTGGCAGCCTTACTTCAATATATTTTTGGACGATAGCTGTCATTTATAACTCTGAAGGTTTGTGAATTACAGTGCCCCTGAGCTCCTTTCTTCAACTCGCTTTCTTGTGACCTGGCCGCAACACCGCAGGATGGCTTCAGGCCCTAATCTGGTTCCGGCACGGCACGCTGAACCTTTGGTTAATTCCTCTTCCTGGTGGGAAATGAGAGTTAAATTTGCCCGTCCAGACACCTCCAGCTAGTCTCTCATTGGTTCTCGCTATTCCTGTTCATCTTCCACAGAAATTGCAAACTGGGCCAAACAGGAGGTTAAAGGGACTGACTCTCCAAGTCGGGAGAGTGTTAGTAAAGCGTCTGGAATGTTGCACCCGAGTACCAGGATACGAAAACTGAGACATATTTGAACACGTCTCCCGATCACATGGTTGATCATACTCTAGGTTCCACATGCATGTTTTAGCTGAAGGAAGAATACCTTTAACCTGGGTAGTTGAAACCCGTGGAATGGGTACCATGCAATATGACTTCAAAGGGTCTTCATTTGCTCACCGAACCTCTCCAATCCTATCACTGCTGCGTTTATGCCCCTGTACACATGCTTGATTCTCTTTTGGAGACATAGCAATCCATAGGTTTTAAGATACTTACTAGTCAGGTACATTCTTAGGCGTTTAATATGGGGTGTTGAGTCCATTTCGTTGAGCAAGGAGTAGCTCTTGTCTATTCCATATTTGGCTTAAGGAACTTTATCTGTGCTCATTTCAATCTCTGGTTTTATGCAGCACCCCAACTCACCTTTCCCCTTAAGCAAGCATAAGTTGGTTTTCTAAATTTGAGACCCTGTTCTGTTTTGGAATTCAGTTCCTGTGTAGCCCAGTTTACATTCCGTGTATTAGTGATATCTTATGATGTTTCTTTTTCTGTGTGACTTATTTCAGTTAGAATCATCGTACCTGAATCCACTCATTGTGCTGCTTCGGGCCTGATGACATAGATTTCATTGCTGAGTGATACTGCATTGTACGTAAGTACCACAAGTTCTTTATCCATTTTTCACTTTCTGCGATGTTGAACTTGTACTGTAAATGAGGTTCTTGTAAACAGAGGCGTCCCAAACTTTGGGGTGGCTGTGTCTTTTTGATTTTAATTTCCCTAAGCTATAGGACCATAAGTGGAAGTGCCCTAGGCTCTGTTGCTTTGTTTTTTAGATGTTTCAGGAAACACCATACACTTCTCCTGAGTGTCTGTTGGCAATTTACATCCCGCCCATCAGCATACCAAGGCTCCCAGTTCTCCATGGCCTGTCCTGCCTTTCTGGATTTTACACTTTTTTCCGATGGCCCTTTTGACCGGGGGGAAGTGAGACTTCATTGTAGTGCAGATTTCCTTTGCAAGCTTGCTTGGTTGGCCAAAAAGGGCGTATGCGTTTTTTCCTGAATATATTCAGGAAAAAACGCATACGCCCTTTTTGGCCAAGTGCATCATTGTGGACGTTCTGCCTCTTTTCCTATGCTTTCAATGCAATTCCAGTCTACCTCCTGAAATCGGTTTCCTGCAATTCTGCCCCGCTTTCAAGTCCTCTTGGCAGCCTTACTTCAGTATATTTTTGGACGATAGCTGTCATTTATAACTCAGCAGGTTTGTGAATTACAGTGCCCCTGAGCTCCTTTCTTCAACTCGCTTTCTTGTGACCTGGCCGCAACACCGCAGGATGGCTTCAGTCCCTAATCTGGTTCCGGCACGGCACGCTGAGCCTTTGGTTAATTCCTCTTCCTGGTGGGAAACGAGAGTTAAATTTGCCCTTCCAGACACCTCCAGCTAGTCTCTCATTGGTTCTCCCTATTCCTGTTCATCTTCCGCAGAAATTGCAAACTGGGCCAAACAGGAGGTTAAAGGCGCTGACTCTCCAAGTGGGGAGAGTGTTAGTAAAGCGTCTGGAATGTTGCACCCGAGTACCAGGGGAGGAATACTGAGACATATTTGAACACGTCTCCCGTTCACACGGTTGATCATACTCTGGGTTCCACATGCATGTTTTAGCTGAAGGAAGAATACCTTAAACCTGGGTAGTTGAAACCCGTGGAATGGGTACCATGCAATATGACTTCAAAGGGTCTTCATTTGCTCACCGAACCTCTCCAATCCTATCACTGCTGCGTTTATGCCCCTGTACACACGCTTGATTCTCTTTTGGAGACATAGCAATCCATAGGTTTTAAGATACTTACTAGTCAGGTACATTCTTAGGCGTTTAATATGGGGTGTTGAGTCCATTTCGTTGAGCAAGGAGTAGCTCTTGTCTATTCCATATTTGGCTTAAGGAACTTTATCTGTGCTCATTTCAATCTCTGGTTTTATGCAGCACCCCAACTCACCTTTCCCCTTAAGCAAGCATAAGTTGGTTTTCTAAATTTGAGACCCTGTTCTGTTTTGGAATTCAGTTCCTGTGTAGCCAAGTTTACATTCCGTGTATTACTGATATCTTATGATGTTTCTTTTTCTGTGTGACTTATTTCAGTTAGAATCATCGTACCTGAATCCACTCATTATGCTGCTATGGGCCAGATGACATAGATTTCATTGCTGAGTGACATTGCTTTGTAAGTAAATACCACAACTTCTTTATCCATTTTTCACTTTCTGCGATGTTGAACTTGTAATGTAAACGAGGTTCTTGTAAACAGAGGCGTCCCAAACTTTGGGGTGGCTGTGTCTTTTTAATTTTAATTTTCCTAAGCTATAGGACCATAAGTGGAAGTGCCCTAGGCTCTGTTGCTTTGTTTTTTAGATGTTTCAGGAAACACCATACACTTCTCCCGAGTGTCTGTTGGCAATTTACATCCCGCCCATCAGCATAACAAGGCTCCCAGTTCCCCATGGCCTGTCCTGCCTTTCTGGATTTTACACTTTTTTCCGATGGCCCTTTTGACCGGGGGGAAGTGAGACTTCATTGTAGTGCAGATTTCCTTTGCAAGCTTGCTTGGTTGGCCAAAAAGCGCGTATGCATTTTTTCCTGAATATATTCAGGAAAAATGCATACGCCCTTTTTGGCCAAGTGCATCATTGTGGACGTTCTGCCTCTTTTCCTATGCTTTCAATGCAATTCCAGTCTACCTCCTGAAATCGGTTTCCTGCAATTCTGCCCCGCTTTCAAGTCCTCTTGGCAGCCTTACTTCAGTATATTTTTGGACGATAGCTGTCATTTATAACTCTGAAGGTTTGTGAATTACAGTGCCCCTGAGCTCCTTTCTTCAACTCGCTTTTTTGTGACCTGGCCGCAACACCGCAGGATGGCTTCAGGCCCTAATCTGGTTCCGGCACGGCACGCTGAACCTTTGGTTAATTCCTCTTCCTGGTGGGAAATGAGAGTTAAATTTGCCCGTCCAGACACCTCCAGCTAGTCTCTCATTGGTTCTCGCTATTCCTGTTCATCTTCCACAGAAATTGCAAACTGGGCCAAACAGGAGTTTAAAGGGACTGACTCTCCAAGTTGGGAGAGTGTTAGTAAAGCGTCTGGAATGTTGCACCCGAGTACCAGGGTACGAAAACTGAGACATATTTGAACACGTCTCCCGATCACATGGTTGATCATACTCTAGGTTCCACATGCATGTTTTAGCTGAAGGAAGAATACCTTTAACCTGGGTAGTTGAAACCCGTGGAATGGGTACCATGCAATATGACTTCAAAGGGTCTTCATTTGCTCACCGAACCTCTCCAATCCTATTACTGCTACGTTTATGCCCCTGTACACATGCTTGATTCTCTTTTGGAGACATAGCAATCCATAGGTTTTAAGATACTTACTAGTCAGGTACATTCTTAGGCGTTTAATATGGGGTGTTGAGTCCATTTCGTTGAGCAAGGAGTAGCTCTTGTCTATTCCATATTTGGCTTAAGGAACTTTATCTGTGCTCATTTCAATCTCTGGTTTTATGCAGCACCCCAACTCACCTTTCCCCTTAAGCAAGCATAAGTTGGTTTTCTAAATTTGAGACCCTGTTCTGTTTTGGAATTCAGTTCTTGTGTAGCCAAGTTTACATTCCGTGTATTAGTGATATCTTATGATGTTTCTTTTTCTGTGTGACTTATTTCAGTTAGAATCATCGTACCTGAATCCACTCATTATGCTGCTACGGGCCTGATGACATAGATTTCATTGCTGAGTGATACTGCATTGTACGTAAGTACCACAAGTTCTTTATCCATTTTTCACTTTCTGCGATGTTGAACTTGTACTGTAAATGAGGTTCTTGTAAACATAGGCGTCCCAAACTTTGGGGTGGCTGTGTCTTTTTGATTTTAATTTCCCTAAGCTATAGGACCATAAGTGGAAGTGCCCTAGGCTCTGTTGCTTTGTTTTTTAGATGTTTCAGGAAACACCATACACTTCTCCCGAGTGTCTGTTGGCAATTTACATCCCGCCCATCAGCATAACAAGGCTCCCAGTTCTCCATGGCCTGTCCTGCCTTTCTGGATTTTACACTTTTTTCAGATGGCCCTTTTGACCGGGGGGAAGTGAGACTTCATTGTAGTGCAGATTTCCTTTGCAAGCTTGCTTGGTTGGCCAAAAAGTGCGTATGCGTTTTTTCCTGAATATATTCAGGAAAAAACGCATACGCCCTTTTTGGCCAAGTGCATCATTGTGGACGTTCTGCCTCTTTTCCTATGCTTTCAATGCAATTCCAGTCTACCTCCTGAAATCGGTTTCCTGCAATTCTGCCCCGCTTTCAAGTCCTCTTGGCAGCCTTACTTCAGTATATTTTTGGACGATAGCTGTCATTTATAACTCTGCAGGTTTGTGAATTACAGTGCCCCTGAGCTCCTTTCTTCAACTCGCTTTCTTGTGAGCTGGCCGCAACACCGCAGGATGGCTTCAGGCCCTAATCTGGTTCCGGCACGGCACGCTGAGCCTTTGGTTATTTCCTCTTCCTGGTGGGAAATGAGAGTTAAATTTGCCCGTCCAGACACCTCCAGCTAGTCTCTCATTGGTTCTCCCTATTCCTGTTCATCTTCCGCAGAAATTGCAAATTGGGCCAAACAGGAGGTTAAAGGCGCTGACTCTCCAAGTGGGGAGAGTGTTAGTAAAGCATCTGGAATGTTGCACCCGAGTACCATGGGAGGAAAACTGAGACATATTTGAACACTTCTCCCGTTCACATGGTTGATCATACTCTGGGTTCCACAGGCAAGTTTCAGCTGAAGGAAGAATACCTTAAACCTGGAGAGTTGAGACCCGTGGAATGGGTACCATGCAATATGACTTCAAAGGGTCTTCATTTGCTCACCGAACCTCTCCAATCCTATCACTGCTGCGTTTATGCCCCTATACACACGCTTGATTCTCTTATGGAGACATAGCAATCCATAGGTTTTAAGATACTTACTAGTCAGGTACATTCTTAAGCGTTTAATATGGGGTGTTGAGTCCATTTCGTTGAGCAAAGAGTAGCTCTTGTCTATTCCATATTTGGCTTAAGGAACTTTATCTGTGCTCATTTCAATCTCTGGTTTTATGCAGCACCCCAACTCACCTTTCCCCTTAAGCAAGCATAAGTTGGTTTTCTAAATTTGAGACCCTGTTCTGTTTTGGAATTCAGTTCCTGTGTAGCCAAGTTTACATTCCGTGTATTAGTGATATCTTATGATGTTTCTTTTTCTGTGTGACTTATTTCAGTTAGAATCATCGTACCTGAATCCACTCATTATGCTGCTACGGGCCTGATGACATAGATTTCATTGCTGAGTGATACTGCATTGTACGTAAGTACCACAAGTTCTTTATCCATTTTTCACTTTCTGTGATAAAGAACTTGTACGGTAAACGAGGTTCTTGTAAACAGAGGCGTCCCAAATTTTGGGGTGGCTGTGTCTTTTTGATTTTAATTTCCCTAAGCTATAGGACCATAAGTGAAAGTGCCCTAGGCTCTGTTGCTTTGTTTCTTAGATGTTTCAGGAAACACCATACACTTCTCCCGAGTGGCTGTTGGCAATTTACATCCCGCCCATCAGCATAACAAGGCTCCCAGTTCTCCATGGCCTGTCCTGCCTTTCTGGATTTTACACTTTTTTCAGATGGCCCTTTTGACCGGGGGGAAGTGAGACTTCATTGTAGTGCAGATTTCCTTTGCAAGTTTGCTTGGTTGGCCAAAAAGGGCGTATGCGTTTTTTCCTGAATATATTCAGGAAAAAACGCATACGCCCTTTTTGGCCAAGTGCATCATTGTGGACGTTCTGCCTCTTTTCCTATGCTTTCAATGCAATTCCAGTCTACCTCCTGAAATCGGTTTCCTGCAATTCTGCCCCGCTTTCAAGTCCTCTTGGCAGCCTTACTTCAGTATATTTTTGGACGATAGCTGTCATTTATAACTCTGCAGGTTTGTGAATTACAGTGCCCCTGAGCTCCTTTCTTCAACTCGCTTTCTTGTGACCTGGCCGCAACACCGCAGGATGGCTTCAGGCCCTAATCTGGTTCCGGCACGGCACGCTGAGCCTTTGGTTAATTCCCCTTCCTGGTGGGAAACGAGAGTTAAATTTGCCCGTCCAGACACCTCCAGCTAGTCTCTCATTGGTTCTCCCTATTCCTGTTCATCTTCCGCAGAAATTGCAAACTGGGCCAAACAGGAGGTTAAAGGCGCTGACTCTCCAAGTGGGGAGAGTGTTAGTAAAGCGTCTGGAATGTTGCACCCGAGTACCAGGGGAGGAAAACTGAGACATATTTGAACACGTCTCCCGTTCACACGGTTGATCATACTCTGGGTTCCACATGCATGTTATAGCTGAAGGAAGAATACCTTAAACCTGGGTAGTTGGGACCCGTGGAATGGGTACCATGCAATATGACTTCAAAGGGTCTTCATTTGCTCACCGAACCTCTCCAATCCTATTACTGCTGCGTTTATGCCCCTGTACACATGCTTGATTCTCTTTCGGAGACATAGCAATCCATAGGTTTTAAGATACTTAAGAGTCAGGTACATTCTTAGGCGTTTAATATGGGGTGTTGAGTCCATTTCGTTGAGCAAGGAGTAGCTCTTGTCTATTCCATATTTGGCTTAAGGAACTTTATCTGTGCTCATTTCAATCTCTGGTTTTATGCAGCACCCCAACTCACCTTTACCCTTAAACAAGCATAAGTTGGTTTTCTAAATTTGAGACCCTGTTCTGTTCTGTAATTCAGTTCCTGTGTAGCCAAGTTTACATTCCGTGTATTACTGATATCTTATGATGTTTCTTTTTCTGTGTGACTTATTTCAGTTAGAGTCATCGTACCTGAATCCACTCATTGTGCTGCTACGGGCCTGATGACATAGATTTCACTGCTGAGTGATACTGCATTGTACGTAAGTACCACAAGTTCTTTATCCATTTTTCACTTTCTGTGATATTGAACTTGTACGGTAAACCAGATTCTTGTAAACAGAGGCGTCCCAAACATTGGGGTGGCTGTATCTTTTTGATTTTAATTTCCCTAAGCTATAGGACCATAAGTGGAAGTGCCCTAGGCTCTGTTGCTTTGTTTTTTAGACGTTTCAGGAAACACCATACACTTCTCCCGAGTGTCTGTTGGCAATTTACATCCCGCCCATCAGCATAACAAGGCTCCCAGTTCTCCATGGCCTGTCCTGCCTTTCTGGATTTTACACTTTTTTCAGATGGCCCTTTTGACCGGGGGGAAGTGAGACTTCATTGTAGTGCAGATTTCCTTTGCAAGCTTGCTTGGTTGGCCAAAAAGGGCGTATGCGTTTTTTCCTGAATATATTCAGGAAAAAACACATACGCCCTTTTTGGCCAAGTGCATCATTGTGGACGTTCTGCCTCTTTTCCTATGCTTTCAATGCAATTCCAGTCTACCTCCTGAAATCGGTTTCCTGCAATTCTGCCCCGCTTTCAAGTCCTCTTGGCAGCCTTACTTCAGTATATTTTTGGACGATAGTTGTCATTTATAACTCTGCAGGTTTGTGAATTACAGTGCCCCTGAGCTCCTTTCTTCAACTCGCTTTCTTGTGAGCTGGCCGCAACACCGCAGGATGGCTTCAGGCCCTAATCTGGTTCCGGCACGGCACGCTGAGCCTTTGGTTATTTCCTCTTCCTGGTGGGAAATGAGAGTTAAATTTGCCCGTCCAGACACCTCCAGCTAGTCTCTCATTGGTTCTCGCTATTCCTGTTCATCTTCCGCAGAAATTGCAAACTGGGCCAAACAGGAGGTTAAAGGGACTGACTCTCCAATTCGGGAGAGTGTTAGTAAAGCGTCTGGAATGTTGCACCCGAGTACCAGGGTACGAAAACTGAGACATATTTGAACACGTCTCCCGATCACATGGTTGATCATACTCTAGGTTCCACATGCATGTTTTAGCTGAAGGAAGAATACCTTAAACCTGGGTAGTTGAAACCCGTGGAATGGGTACCATGCAATATGACTTCAAAGGGTCTTCATTTGCTCACCGAACCTCTCCAATCCTATCACTGCTGCGTTTATGTCCCTGTACACATGCTTGATTCTCTTTCGGAGACATAGCAATCCATAGGTTTTAAGATACTTAAGTGTCAGGTACATTCTTAGGCGTTTAATATGCGGTGTTGAGTCCATTTCGTTGAGCAAGGAGTAGCTCTTGTCTATTCCATATTTGGCTTAAGGAACTTTATCTGTGCTCATTTCAATCTCTGGTTTTATGCAGCATCCCAAGTCACCTTTACCCTTAAACAAGCATAAGTTGGTTTTCTAAATTTGAGACCCTGTTCTGTTCTGTAATTCAGTTCCTGTGTAGCCAAGTTTACATTCCGTGTATTACTGATATCTTATGATGTTTCTTTTTCTGTGTGACTTATTTCAGTTAGCATCATCGTACCTGAATCCACTCAATGTGCTTCTACGGGCCTGATGACATAGATTTCACTGCTGAGTGATACTGCATTGTACGTAAGTACCACAAGTTCTTTATCCATTTTTCACTTTCTGTGATATTGAACTTGTACGGTAAACGAGGTTCTTGTAAACAGAGGCGTCCCAAACATTGGGGTGGCTGTATCTTTTTGATTTTAATTTCCCTAAGCTATAGGACCATAAGTGGAAGTGCCCTAGGCTCTGTTGCTTTGTTTTTTAGACGTTTCAGGAAACACCATACACTTCTCCCGAGTGTCTGTTGGCAATTTACATCCCGCCCATCAGCATAACAAGGCTCCCAGTTCTCCATGGCTTGTCCTGCCTTTCTGGATTTTACACTTTTTTCAGATGACCCTTTTGACCGGGGGGAAGTGAGACTTCATTGTAGTGCAGATTTCCTTTGCAAGCTTGCTTGGTTGGCCAAAAAGGGCGTATGCGTTTTTTCCTGAATATATTCAGGAAAAAACGCATACGCCCTTTTTGGCCAAGTGCATCATTGTGGACGTTCTGCCTCTTTTCCTATGCTTTCAATGCAATTCCAGTCTACCTCCTGAAATCGGTTTCCTGCAATTCTGCCCCGCTTTCAAGTCCTCTTGGCAGCCTTACTTCAGTATATTTTTGGACGATAGCTGTCATTTATAACTCTGCAGGTTTGTGAATTACAGTGCCCCTGAGCTCCTTTCTTCAACTCCTTTTCTTGTGAGCTGGCCGCAACATCACAGGATGGCTTCAGGCCCTAATCTGGTTCCGGCACGGCACGCTGAGCCTTTGGTTATTTCCTCTTCCTGGCGGGAAATGAGAGTTAAATTTGCCCGTCCAGACACCTCCAGCTAGTCTCTCATTGGTTCTCGCTATTCCTGTTCATCTTCCGCAGAAATTGCAAACTGGGCCAAACAGGAGGTTAAAGGGACTGACTCTCCAAGTCGGGAGAGTGTTAGTAAAGCGTCTGGAATGTTGCACCCGAGTACCAGGGTACGAAAACTGAGACATATTTGAACACGTCTCCCGATCACATGGTTGATCATACTCTAGGTTCCACATGCATGTTTTAGCTGAAGGAAGAATACCTTAAACCTGGGTAGTTGAAACCCGTGGAATGGGTACCATGCAATATGACTTCAAAGGGTCTTCATTTGCTCACCGAACCTCTCCAATCCTATCACTGCTGCGTTTATGTCCCTCTACACATGCTTGATTCTCTTTCGGAGACATAGCAATCCATAGGTTTTAAGATACTTACTAGTCAGGTACATTCTTAGGCGTTTAATATGCGGTGTTGAGTCCATTTCGTTGAGCAAGGAGTAGCTCTTGTCTATTCCATATTTGGCTTAAGGAACTTTATCTGTGCTCATTTCAATCTCTGGTTTTATGCAGCACCCCAACTCACCTTTCCCCTTAAGCAATCATAAGTTGGTTTTCTAAATTTGAGACCCTGTTCTGTTTTGGAATTCAGTTCCTGTGTAGCCCAGTTTACATTCCGTGTATTACTGATATCTTATGATGTTTCCTTTTCTGTGTGACTTATTTCAGTTAGAATCATCATACCTGAATCCACTCATTGTGCTGCTACGGGCCAGATGACATAGATTTCATTGCTGAGTGACATTGCTTTGTAAGTAAATACCACAACTTCTTTATCCATTTTTCACTTTCTGCGATGTTGAACTTGTAATGTAAACGAGGTTCTTGTAAACAGAGGCGTCCCAAACTTTGGGGTGGCTGTGTCTTTTTTATTTTAATTTTCCTAAGCTATAGGACCATAAGTGGAAGTGCCCTAGGCTCTGTTGCTTTGTTTTTTAGATGTTTCAGGAAACACCATACACTTCTCCCGAGTGTCTGTTGGCAATTTACATCCCGCCCATCAGCATAACAAGGCTCCCAGTTCCCCATGGCCTGTCCTGCCTTTCTGGATTTTACACTTTTTTCCGATGGCCCTTTTGACCGGGGGGAAGTGAGACTTCATTGTAGTGCAGATTTCCTTTGCAAGCTTGCTTGGTTGGCCAAAAAGTGCGTATGCATTTTTTCCTGAATATATTCAGGAAAAAATGCATACGCCCTTTTTGGCCAAGTGCATCATTGTGGACGTTCTGCCTGTTTTCCTATGCTTTCAATGCAATTCCAGTCTACCTCCTGAAATCGGTTTCCTGCAATTCTGCCCCGCTTTCAAGTCCTCTTGGCAGCCTTACTTCAGTATATTTTTGGACGATAGCTGTCATTTATAACTCTGAAGGTTTGTGAATTACAGTGCCCCTGAGCTCCTTTCTTCAACTCGCTTTCTTGTGACCTGGCCGCAACACCGCAGGATGGCTTCAGGCCCTAATCTGGTTCCGGCACGGCACGCTGAACCTTTGGTTAATTCCTCTTCCTGGTGGGAAATGAGAGTTAAATTTGCCCGTCCAGACACCTCCAGCTAGTCTCTCATTGGTTCTCGCTATTCCTGTTCATCTTCCACAGAAATTGCAAACTGGGCCAAACAGGAGGTTAAAGGGACTGACTCTCCAAGTCGGGAGAGTGTTAGTAAAGCGTCTGGAATGTTGCACCGGAGTACCAGGATACGAAAACTGAGACATATTTGAACACGTCTCCCGATCACATGGCTGATCATACTCTAGGTTTCACATGCATGTTTTAGCTGAAGGAAGAATACCTTTAACCTGGGTAGTTGAAACCCGTGGAATGGGTACCATGCAATATGACTTCAAAGGGTCTTCATTTGCTCACCGAACCTCTCCAATCCTATCACTGCTGCGTTTATGCCCCTGTACACATGCTTGATTCTCTTTTGGAGACATAGCAATCCATAGGTTTTAAGATACTTACTAGTCAGGTACATTCTTAGGCGTTTAATATGGGGTGTTGAGTCCATTTCGTTGAGCAAGGGGTAGCTCTTGTCTATTCCATATTTGGCTTAAGGAACTTTATCTGTGCTCATTTCAATCTCTGGTTTTATGCAGCACCCCAACTCACCTTTCCCCTTAAGCAAGCATAAGTTGGTTTTCTAAATTTGAGACCCTGTTCTGTTTTGGAATTCAGTTCCTGTGTAGCCAAGTTTACATTCCGTGTATTAGTGATATCTTATGATGTTTCTTTTTCTGTGTGACTTATTTCAGTTAGAATCATCGTACCTGAATCCACTCATTGTGCTGCTTCGGGCCTGATGACATAGATTTCATTGCTGAGTGATACTGCATTGTACGTAAGTACCACAAGTTCTTTATCCATTTTTCACTTTCTGCGATGTTGAACTTGTACTGTAAATGAGGTTCTTGTAAACAGAGGCGTCCCAAACTTTGGGGTGGCTGTGTCTTTTTGATTTTAATTTCCCTAAGCTATAGGACCATAAGTGGAAGTGCCCTAGGCTCTGTTGCTTTGTTTTTTAGATGTTTCAGGAAACACCATACACTTCTCCTGAGTGTCTGTTGGCAATTTACATCCCGCCCATCAGCATACCAAGGCTCCCAGTTCTCCATGGCCTGTCCTGCCTTTCTGGATTTTACACTTTTTTCCGATGGCCCTTTTGACCGGGGGGAAGTGAGACTTCATTGTAGTGCAGATTTCCTTTGCAAGCTTGCTTGGTTGGCCAAAAAGGGCGTATGCGTTTTTTCCTGAATACATTCAGGAAAAAACGCATACGCCCTTTTTGGCCAAGTGCATCATTGTGGACGTTCTGCCTCTTTTCCTATGCTTTCAATGCAATTCCAGTCTACCTCCTGAAATCGGTTTCCTGCAATTCTGCCCCGCTTTCAAGTCCTCTTGGCAGCCTTACTTCAGTATATTTTTGGACGATAGCTGTCATTTATAACTCTGCAGGTTTGTGAATTACAGTGCCCCTGAGCTCCTTTCTTCAACTCGCTTTCTTGTGAGCTGGCCGCAACACCGCAGGATGGCTTCAGTCCCTAATCTGGTTCCGGCATAGCACGCTGAGCCTTTGGTTAATTCCTCTTCCTGGTGGGAAACGAGAGTTAAATTTGCCCGTCCAGACACCTCCAGCTAGTCTCTCATTGGTTCTCCCTATTCCTGTTCATCTTCCGCAGAAATTGCAAACTGGGCCAAACAGGAGGTTAAAGGCGCTGACTCTCCAAGTGGGGAGAGTGTTAGTAAAGCGTCTGGAATGTTGCACCCGAGTACCAGGGGAGGAATACTGAGACATATTTGAACACGTCTCCCGTTCACACGGTTGATCATACTCTGGGTTCCACATGCATGTTTTAGCTGAAGGAAGAATACCTTAAACCTGGGTAGTTGAAACCCGTGGAATGGGTACCATGCAATATGACTTCAAAGGGTCTTCATTTGCTCACCGAACCTCTCCAATCCTATCACTGCTGCGTTTATGCCCCTGTACACACGCTTGATTCTCTTTTGGAGACATAGCAATCCATAGGTTTTAAGATACTTACTAGTCAGGTACATTCTTAGGCGTTTAATATGGGGTGTTGAGTCCATTTCGTTGAGCAAGGAGTAGCTCTTGTCTATTCCATATTTGGCTTAAGGAACTTTATCTGTGCTCATTTCAATCTCTGGTTTTATGCAGCACCCCAACTCACCTTTCCCCTTAAGCAAGCATAAGTTGGTTTTCTAAATTTGAGACCCTGTTCTGTTTTGGAATTCAGTTCCTGTGTAGCCAAGTTTACATTCCGTGTATTAGTGATATCTTATGATGTTTCTTTTTCTGTGTGACTTATTTCAGTTAGAATCATCGTACCTGAATCCACTCATTATGCTGCTATGGGCCAGATGACATAGATTTCATTGCTGAGTGATACTGCATTGTACGTAAGTACCACAAGTTCTTTATCCATTTTTCACTTTCTGCGATGTTGAACTTGTACTGTAAATGAGGTTCTTGTAAACAGAGGCGTCCCAAACTTTGGGGTGGCTGTGTCTTTTTGATTTTAATTTCCCTAAGCTATAGGACGATAAGTGGAAGTGCCCTAGGCTCTGTTGCTTTGTTTTTTAGATGTTTCAGGAAACACCATACACTTCTCCCGAGTGTCTGTTGGCAAGTTACATCCCGCCCATCAGCATAACAAGGCTCCCAGTTCTCCATGGCCTGTCCTGCCTTTCTGGATTTTACACTTTTTTCAGATGGCCCTTTTGACCGGCGGGGGTGGGAAGTCAGACTTCATTGTAGTGCAGATTTCCTTTGCAAGCTTGCTTGGTTGGCCAAAAAGGGCGTAT
Organism: Globicephala melas; assembly: GCF_963455315.2. Classification (NCBI taxonomy): domain Eukaryota; kingdom Metazoa; phylum Chordata; class Mammalia; order Artiodactyla; family Delphinidae; genus Globicephala; species Globicephala melas. Next base: position 127,159 of record NW_027207613.1, read on the forward strand.
GCGTTTTTTCCTGAATATATTCAGGAAAAAACGCATACGCCCTTTTTGGCCAAGTGCATCATTGTGGACGTTCTGCCTCTTTTCCTATGCTTTCAATGCAATTCCAGTCTACCTCCTGAAATCGGTTTCCTGCAATTCTGCCCCGCTTTCAAGTCCTCTTGGCAGCCTTACTTCAGTATATTTTTGGACGATAGCTGTCATTTATAACTCTGCAAGTTTGTGAATTACAGTGCCCCTGAGCTCCTTTCTTCAACTCCTTTTCTTGTGAGCTGGCCGCAACATCACAGGATGGCTTCAGGCCCTAATCTGGTTCCGGCACGGCACGCTGAGCCTTTGGTTATTTCCTCTTCCTGGCGGGAAATGAGAGTTAAATTTGCCCGTCCAGACACCTCCAGCTAGTCTCTCATTGGTTCTCGCTATTCCTGTTCATCTTCCGCAGAAATTGCAAACTGGGCCAAACAGGAGGTTAAAGGGACTGACTCTCCAAGTCGGGAGAGTGTTAGTAAAGCGTCTGGAATGTTGCACCCGAGTACCAGGGTACGAAAACTGAGACATATTTGAACACGTCTCCCGATCACATGGTTGATCATACTCTAGGTTCCACATGCATGTTTTAGCTGAAGGAAGAATACCTTAAACCTGGGTAGTTGAAACCCGTGGAATGGGTACCATGCAATATGACTTCAAAGGGTCTTCATTTGCTCACCGAACCTCTCCAATCCTATCACTGCTGCGTTTATGTCCCTGTACACATGCTTGATTCTCTTTCGGAGACATAGCAATCCATAGGTTTTAAGATACTTACTAGTCAGGTACATTCTTAGGCGTTTAATATGCGGTGTTGAGTCCATTTCGTTGAGCAAGGAGTAGCTCTTGTCTATTCCATATTTGGCTTAAGGAACTTTATCTGTGCTCATTTCAATCTCTGGTTTTATGCAGCACCCCAACTCACCTTTCCCCTTAAGCAATCATAAGTTGGTTTTCTAAATTTGAGACCCTGTTCTGTTTTGGAATTCAGTTCCTGTGTAGCCCAGTTTACATTCCGTGTATTACTGATATCTTATGATGTTTCCTTTTCTGTGTGACTTATTTCAGTTAGAATCATCATACCTGAATCCACTCATTGTGCTGCTACGGGCCAGATGACATAGATTTCATTGCTGAGTGACATTGCTTTGTAAGTAAATACCACAACTTCTTTATCCATTTTTCACTTTCTGCGATGTTGAACTTGTAATGTAAACGAGGTTCTTGTAAACAGAGGCGTCCCAAACTTTGGGGTGGCTGTGTCTTTTTTATTTTAATTTTCCTAAGCTATAGGACCATAAGTGGAAGTGCCCTAGGCTCTGTTGCTTTGTTTTTTAGATGTTTCAGGAAACACCATACACTTCTCCCGAGTGTCTGTTGGCAATTTACATCCCGCCCATCAGCATAACAAGGCTCCCAGTTCCCCATGGCCTGTCCTGCCTTTCTGGATTTTACACTTTTTTCCGATGGCCCTTTTGACCGGGGGGAAGTGAGACTTCATTGTAGTGCAGATTTCCTTTGCAAGCTTGCTTGGTTGGCCAAAAAGTGCGTATGCATTTTTTCCTGAATATATTCAGGAAAAAATGCATACGCCCTTTTTGGCCAAGTGCATCATTGTGGACGTTCTGCCTGTTTTCCTATGCTTTCAATGCAATTCCAGTCTACCTCCTGAAATCGGTTTCCTGCAATTCTGCCCCGCTTTCAAGTCCTCTTGGCAGCCTTACTTCAATATATTTTTGGACGATAGCTGTCATTTATAACTCTGAAGGTTTGTGAATTACAGTGCCCCTGAGCTCCTTTCTTCAACTCGCTTTCTTGTGACCTGGCCGCAACACCGCAGGATGGCTTCAGGCCCTAATCTGGTTCCGGCACGGCACGCTGAACCTTTGGTTAATTCCTCTTCCTGGTGGGAAATGAGAGTTAAATTTGCCCGTCCAGACACCTCCAGCTAGTCTCTCATTGGTTCTCGCTATTCCTGTTCATCTTCCACAGAAATTGCAAACTGGGCCAAACAGGAGGTTAAAGGGACTGACTCTCCAAGTCGGGAGAGTGTTAGTAAAGCGTCTGGAATGTTGCACCCGAGTACCAGGATACGAAAACTGAGACATATTTGAACACGTCTCCCGATCACATGGTTGATCATACTCTAGGTTCCACATGCATGTTTTAGCTGAAGGAAGAATACCTTTAACCTGGGTAGTTGAAACCCGTGGAATGGGTACCATGCAATATGACTTCAAAGGGTCTTCATTTGCTCACCGAACCTCTCCAATCCTATCACTGCTGCGTTTATGCCCCTGTACACATGCTTGATTCTCTTTTGGAGACATAGCAATCCATAGGTTTTAAGATACTTACTAGTCAGGTACATTCTTAGGCGTTTAATATGGGGTGTTGAGTCCATTTCGTTGAGCAAGGAGTAGCTCTTGTCTATTCCATATTTGGCTTAAGGAACTTTATCTGTGCTCATTTCAATCTCTGGTTTTATGCAGCACCCCAACTCACCTTTCCCCTTAAGCAAGCATAAGTTGGTTTTCTAAATTTGAGACCCTGTTCTGTTTTGGAATTCAGTTCCTGTGTAGCCCAGTTTACATTCCGTGTATTAGTGATATCTTATGATGTTTCTTTTTCTGTGTGACTTATTTCAGTTAGAATCATCGTACCTGAATCCACTCATTGTGCTGCTTCGGGCCTGATGACATAGATTTCATTGCTGAGTGATACTGCATTGTACGTAAGTACCACAAGTTCTTTATCCATTTTTCACTTTCTGCGATGTTGAACTTGTACTGTAAATGAGGTTCTTGTAAACAGAGGCGTCCCAAACTTTGGGGTGGCTGTGTCTTTTTGATTTTAATTTCCCTAAGCTATAGGACCATAAGTGGAAGTGCCCTAGGCTCTGTTGCTTTGTTTTTTAGATGTTTCAGGAAACACCATACACTTCTCCTGAGTGTCTGTTGGCAATTTACATCCCGCCCATCAGCATACCAAGGCTCCCAGTTCTCCATGGCCTGTCCTGCCTTTCTGGATTTTACACTTTTTTCCGATGGCCCTTTTGACCGGGGGGAAGTGAGACTTCATTGTAGTGCAGATTTCCTTTGCAAGCTTGCTTGGTTGGCCAAAAAGGGCGTATGCGTTTTTTCCTGAATATATTCAGGAAAAAACGCATACGCCCTTTTTGGCCAAGTGCATCATTGTGGACGTTCTGCCTCTTTTCCTATGCTTTCAATGCAATTCCAGTCTACCTCCTGAAATCGGTTTCCTGCAATTCTGCCCCGCTTTCAAGTCCTCTTGGCAGCCTTACTTCAGTATATTTTTGGACGATAGCTGTCATTTATAACTCAGCAGGTTTGTGAATTACAGTGCCCCTGAGCTCCTTTCTTCAACTCGCTTTCTTGTGACCTGGCCGCAACACCGCAGGATGGCTTCAGTCCCTAATCTGGTTCCGGCACGGCACGCTGAGCCTTTGGTTAATTCCTCTTCCTGGTGGGAAACGAGAGTTAAATTTGCCCTTCCAGACACCTCCAGCTAGTCTCTCATTGGTTCTCCCTATTCCTGTTCATCTTCCGCAGAAATTGCAAACTGGGCCAAACAGGAGGTTAAAGGCGCTGACTCTCCAAGTGGGGAGAGTGTTAGTAAAGCGTCTGGAATGTTGCACCCGAGTACCAGGGGAGGAATACTGAGACATATTTGAACACGTCTCCCGTTCACACGGTTGATCATACTCTGGGTTCCACATGCATGTTTTAGCTGAAGGAAGAATACCTTAAACCTGGGTAGTTGAAACCCGTGGAATGGGTACCATGCAATATGACTTCAAAGGGTCTTCATTTGCTCACCGAACCTCTCCAATCCTATCACTGCTGCGTTTATGCCCCTGTACACACGCTTGATTCTCTTTTGGAGACATAGCAATCCATAGGTTTTAAGATACTTACTAGTCAGGTACATTCTTAGGCGTTTAATATGGGGTGTTGAGTCCATTTCGTTGAGCAAGGAGTAGCTCTTGTCTATTCCATATTTGGCTTAAGGAACTTTATCTGTGCTCATTTCAATCTCTGGTTTTATGCAGCACCCCAACTCACCTTTCCCCTTAAGCAAGCATAAGTTGGTTTTCTAAATTTGAGACCCTGTTCTGTTTTGGAATTCAGTTCCTGTGTAGCCAAGTTTACATTCCGTGTATTACTGATATCTTATGATGTTTCTTTTTCTGTGTGACTTATTTCAGTTAGAATCATCGTACCTGAATCCACTCATTATGCTGCTATGGGCCAGATGACATAGATTTCATTGCTGAGTGACATTGCTTTGTAAGTAAATACCACAACTTCTTTATCCATTTTTCACTTTCTGCGATGTTGAACTTGTAATGTAAACGAGGTTCTTGTAAACAGAGGCGTCCCAAACTTTGGGGTGGCTGTGTCTTTTTAATTTTAATTTTCCTAAGCTATAGGACCATAAGTGGAAGTGCCCTAGGCTCTGTTGCTTTGTTTTTTAGATGTTTCAGGAAACACCATACACTTCTCCCGAGTGTCTGTTGGCAATTTACATCCCGCCCATCAGCATAACAAGGCTCCCAGTTCCCCATGGCCTGTCCTGCCTTTCTGGATTTTACACTTTTTTCCGATGGCCCTTTTGACCGGGGGGAAGTGAGACTTCATTGTAGTGCAGATTTCCTTTGCAAGCTTGCTTGGTTGGCCAAAAAGCGCGTATGCATTTTTTCCTGAATATATTCAGGAAAAATGCATACGCCCTTTTTGGCCAAGTGCATCATTGTGGACGTTCTGCCTCTTTTCCTATGCTTTCAATGCAATTCCAGTCTACCTCCTGAAATCGGTTTCCTGCAATTCTGCCCCGCTTTCAAGTCCTCTTGGCAGCCTTACTTCAGTATATTTTTGGACGATAGCTGTCATTTATAACTCTGAAGGTTTGTGAATTACAGTGCCCCTGAGCTCCTTTCTTCAACTCGCTTTTTTGTGACCTGGCCGCAACACCGCAGGATGGCTTCAGGCCCTAATCTGGTTCCGGCACGGCACGCTGAACCTTTGGTTAATTCCTCTTCCTGGTGGGAAATGAGAGTTAAATTTGCCCGTCCAGACACCTCCAGCTAGTCTCTCATTGGTTCTCGCTATTCCTGTTCATCTTCCACAGAAATTGCAAACTGGGCCAAACAGGAGTTTAAAGGGACTGACTCTCCAAGTTGGGAGAGTGTTAGTAAAGCGTCTGGAATGTTGCACCCGAGTACCAGGGTACGAAAACTGAGACATATTTGAACACGTCTCCCGATCACATGGTTGATCATACTCTAGGTTCCACATGCATGTTTTAGCTGAAGGAAGAATACCTTTAACCTGGGTAGTTGAAACCCGTGGAATGGGTACCATGCAATATGACTTCAAAGGGTCTTCATTTGCTCACCGAACCTCTCCAATCCTATTACTGCTACGTTTATGCCCCTGTACACATGCTTGATTCTCTTTTGGAGACATAGCAATCCATAGGTTTTAAGATACTTACTAGTCAGGTACATTCTTAGGCGTTTAATATGGGGTGTTGAGTCCATTTCGTTGAGCAAGGAGTAGCTCTTGTCTATTCCATATTTGGCTTAAGGAACTTTATCTGTGCTCATTTCAATCTCTGGTTTTATGCAGCACCCCAACTCACCTTTCCCCTTAAGCAAGCATAAGTTGGTTTTCTAAATTTGAGACCCTGTTCTGTTTTGGAATTCAGTTCTTGTGTAGCCAAGTTTACATTCCGTGTATTAGTGATATCTTATGATGTTTCTTTTTCTGTGTGACTTATTTCAGTTAGAATCATCGTACCTGAATCCACTCATTATGCTGCTACGGGCCTGATGACATAGATTTCATTGCTGAGTGATACTGCATTGTACGTAAGTACCACAAGTTCTTTATCCATTTTTCACTTTCTGCGATGTTGAACTTGTACTGTAAATGAGGTTCTTGTAAACATAGGCGTCCCAAACTTTGGGGTGGCTGTGTCTTTTTGATTTTAATTTCCCTAAGCTATAGGACCATAAGTGGAAGTGCCCTAGGCTCTGTTGCTTTGTTTTTTAGATGTTTCAGGAAACACCATACACTTCTCCCGAGTGTCTGTTGGCAATTTACATCCCGCCCATCAGCATAACAAGGCTCCCAGTTCTCCATGGCCTGTCCTGCCTTTCTGGATTTTACACTTTTTTCAGATGGCCCTTTTGACCGGGGGGAAGTGAGACTTCATTGTAGTGCAGATTTCCTTTGCAAGCTTGCTTGGTTGGCCAAAAAGGGCGTATGCGTTTTTTCCTGAATATATTCAGGAAAAAACGCATACGCCCTTTTTGGCCAAGTGCATCATTGTGGACGTTCTGCCTCTTTTCCTATGCTTTCAATGCAATTCCAGTCTACCTCCTGAAATCGGTTTCCTGCAATTCTGCCCCGCTTTCAAGTCCTCTTGGCAGCCTTACTTCAGTATATTTTTGGACGATAGCTGTCATTTATAACTCTGCAGGTTTGTGAATTACAGTGCCCCTGAGCTCCTTTCTTCAACTCGCTTTCTTGTGAGCTGGCCGCAACACCGCAGGATGGCTTCAGGCCCTAATCTGGTTCCGGCACGGCACGCTGAGCCTTTGGTTATTTCCTCTTCCTGGTGGGAAATGAGAGTTAAATTTGCCCGTCCAGACACCTCCAGCTAGTCTCTCATTGGTTCTCCCTATTCCTGTTCATCTTCCGCAGAAATTGCAAATTGGGCCAAACAGGAGGTTAAAGGCGCTGACTCTCCAAGTGGGGAGAGTGTTAGTAAAGCATCTGGAATGTTGCACCCGAGTACCATGGGAGGAAAACTGAGACATATTTGAACACTTCTCCCGTTCACATGGTTGATCATACTCTGGGTTCCACAGGCAAGTTTCAGCTGAAGGAAGAATACCTTAAACCTGGAGAGTTGAGACCCGTGGAATGGGTACCATGCAATATGACTTCAAAGGGTCTTCATTTGCTCACCGAACCTCTCCAATCCTATCACTGCTGCGTTTATGCCCCTATACACACGCTTGATTCTCTTATGGAGACATAGCAATCCATAGGTTTTAAGATACTTACTAGTCAGGTACATTCTTAAGCGTTTAATATGGGGTGTTGAGTCCATTTCGTTGAGCAAAGAGTAGCTCTTGTCTATTCCATATTTGGCTTAAGGAACTTTATCTGTGCTCATTTCAATCTCTGGTTTTATGCAGCACCCCAACTCACCTTTCCCCTTAAGCAAGCATAAGTTGGTTTTCTAAATTTGAGACCCTGTTCTGTTTTGGAATTCAGTTCCTGTGTAGCCAAGTTTACATTCCGTGTATTAGTGATATCTTATGATGTTTCTTTTTCTGTGTGACTTATTTCAGTTAGAATCATCGTACCTGAATCCACTCATTATGCTGCTACGGGCCTGATGACATAGATTTCATTGCTGAGTGATACTGCATTGTACGTAAGTACCACAAGTTCTTTATCCATTTTTCACTTTCTGTGATAAAGAACTTGTACGGTAAACGAGGTTCTTGTAAACAGAGGCGTCCCAAATTTTGGGGTGGCTGTGTCTTTTTGATTTTAATTTCCCTAAGCTATAGGACCATAAGTGAAAGTGCCCTAGGCTCTGTTGCTTTGTTTCTTAGATGTTTCAGGAAACACCATACACTTCTCCCGAGTGGCTGTTGGCAATTTACATCCCGCCCATCAGCATAACAAGGCTCCCAGTTCTCCATGGCCTGTCCTGCCTTTCTGGATTTTACACTTTTTTCAGATGGCCCTTTTGACCGGGGGGAAGTGAGACTTCATTGTAGTGCAGATTTCCTTTGCAAGTTTGCTTGGTTGGCCAAAAAGGGCGTATGCGTTTTTTCCTGAATATATTCAGGAAAAAACGCATACGCCCTTTTTGGCCAAGTGCATCATTGTGGACGTTCTGCCTCTTTTCCTATGCTTTCAATGCAATTCCAGTCTACCTCCTGAAATCGGTTTCCTGCAATTCTGCCCCGCTTTCAAGTCCTCTTGGCAGCCTTACTTCAGTATATTTTTGGACGATAGCTGTCATTTATAACTCTGCAGGTTTGTGAATTACAGTGCCCCTGAGCTCCTTTCTTCAACTCGCTTTCTTGTGACCTGGCCGCAACACCGCAGGATGGCTTCAGGCCCTAATCTGGTTCCGGCACGGCACGCTGAGCCTTTGGTTAATTCCCCTTCCTGGTGGGAAACGAGAGTTAAATTTGCCCGTCCAGACACCTCCAGCTAGTCTCTCATTGGTTCTCCCTATTCCTGTTCATCTTCCGCAGAAATTGCAAACTGGGCCAAACAGGAGGTTAAAGGCGCTGACTCTCCAAGTGGGGAGAGTGTTAGTAAAGCGTCTGGAATGTTGCACCCGAGTACCAGGGGAGGAAAACTGAGACATATTTGAACACGTCTCCCGTTCACACGGTTGATCATACTCTGGGTTCCACATGCATGTTATAGCTGAAGGAAGAATACCTTAAACCTGGGTAGTTGGGACCCGTGGAATGGGTACCATGCAATATGACTTCAAAGGGTCTTCATTTGCTCACCGAACCTCTCCAATCCTATTACTGCTGCGTTTATGCCCCTGTACACATGCTTGATTCTCTTTCGGAGACATAGCAATCCATAGGTTTTAAGATACTTAAGAGTCAGGTACATTCTTAGGCGTTTAATATGGGGTGTTGAGTCCATTTCGTTGAGCAAGGAGTAGCTCTTGTCTATTCCATATTTGGCTTAAGGAACTTTATCTGTGCTCATTTCAATCTCTGGTTTTATGCAGCACCCCAACTCACCTTTACCCTTAAACAAGCATAAGTTGGTTTTCTAAATTTGAGACCCTGTTCTGTTCTGTAATTCAGTTCCTGTGTAGCCAAGTTTACATTCCGTGTATTACTGATATCTTATGATGTTTCTTTTTCTGTGTGACTTATTTCAGTTAGAGTCATCGTACCTGAATCCACTCATTGTGCTGCTACGGGCCTGATGACATAGATTTCACTGCTGAGTGATACTGCATTGTACGTAAGTACCACAAGTTCTTTATCCATTTTTCACTTTCTGTGATATTGAACTTGTACGGTAAACCAGATTCTTGTAAACAGAGGCGTCCCAAACATTGGGGTGGCTGTATCTTTTTGATTTTAATTTCCCTAAGCTATAGGACCATAAGTGGAAGTGCCCTAGGCTCTGTTGCTTTGTTTTTTAGACGTTTCAGGAAACACCATACACTTCTCCCGAGTGTCTGTTGGCAATTTACATCCCGCCCATCAGCATAACAAGGCTCCCAGTTCTCCATGGCCTGTCCTGCCTTTCTGGATTTTACACTTTTTTCAGATGGCCCTTTTGACCGGGGGGAAGTGAGACTTCATTGTAGTGCAGATTTCCTTTGCAAGCTTGCTTGGTTGGCCAAAAAGGGCGTATGCGTTTTTTCCTGAATATATTCAGGAAAAAACACATACGCCCTTTTTGGCCAAGTGCATCATTGTGGACGTTCTGCCTCTTTTCCTATGCTTTCAATGCAATTCCAGTCTACCTCCTGAAATCGGTTTCCTGCAATTCTGCCCCGCTTTCAAGTCCTCTTGGCAGCCTTACTTCAGTATATTTTTGGACGATAGTTGTCATTTATAACTCTGCAGGTTTGTGAATTACAGTGCCCCTGAGCTCCTTTCTTCAACTCGCTTTCTTGTGAGCTGGCCGCAACACCGCAGGATGGCTTCAGGCCCTAATCTGGTTCCGGCACGGCACGCTGAGCCTTTGGTTATTTCCTCTTCCTGGTGGGAAATGAGAGTTAAATTTGCCCGTCCAGACACCTCCAGCTAGTCTCTCATTGGTTCTCGCTATTCCTGTTCATCTTCCGCAGAAATTGCAAACTGGGCCAAACAGGAGGTTAAAGGGACTGACTCTCCAATTCGGGAGAGTGTTAGTAAAGCGTCTGGAATGTTGCACCCGAGTACCAGGGTACGAAAACTGAGACATATTTGAACACGTCTCCCGATCACATGGTTGATCATACTCTAGGTTCCACATGCATGTTTTAGCTGAAGGAAGAATACCTTAAACCTGGGTAGTTGAAACCCGTGGAATGGGTACCATGCAATATGACTTCAAAGGGTCTTCATTTGCTCACCGAACCTCTCCAATCCTATCACTGCTGCGTTTATGTCCCTGTACACATGCTTGATTCTCTTTCGGAGACATAGCAATCCATAGGTTTTAAGATACTTAAGTGTCAGGTACATTCTTAGGCGTTTAATATGCGGTGTTGAGTCCATTTCGTTGAGCAAGGAGTAGCTCTTGTCTATTCCATATTTGGCTTAAGGAACTTTATCTGTGCTCATTTCAATCTCTGGTTTTATGCAGCATCCCAAGTCACCTTTACCCTTAAACAAGCATAAGTTGGTTTTCTAAATTTGAGACCCTGTTCTGTTCTGTAATTCAGTTCCTGTGTAGCCAAGTTTACATTCCGTGTATTACTGATATCTTATGATGTTTCTTTTTCTGTGTGACTTATTTCAGTTAGCATCATCGTACCTGAATCCACTCAATGTGCTTCTACGGGCCTGATGACATAGATTTCACTGCTGAGTGATACTGCATTGTACGTAAGTACCACAAGTTCTTTATCCATTTTTCACTTTCTGTGATATTGAACTTGTACGGTAAACGAGGTTCTTGTAAACAGAGGCGTCCCAAACATTGGGGTGGCTGTATCTTTTTGATTTTAATTTCCCTAAGCTATAGGACCATAAGTGGAAGTGCCCTAGGCTCTGTTGCTTTGTTTTTTAGACGTTTCAGGAAACACCATACACTTCTCCCGAGTGTCTGTTGGCAATTTACATCCCGCCCATCAGCATAACAAGGCTCCCAGTTCTCCATGGCTTGTCCTGCCTTTCTGGATTTTACACTTTTTTCAGATGACCCTTTTGACCGGGGGGAAGTGAGACTTCATTGTAGTGCAGATTTCCTTTGCAAGCTTGCTTGGTTGGCCAAAAAGGGCGTATGCGTTTTTTCCTGAATATATTCAGGAAAAAACGCATACGCCCTTTTTGGCCAAGTGCATCATTGTGGACGTTCTGCCTCTTTTCCTATGCTTTCAATGCAATTCCAGTCTACCTCCTGAAATCGGTTTCCTGCAATTCTGCCCCGCTTTCAAGTCCTCTTGGCAGCCTTACTTCAGTATATTTTTGGACGATAGTTGTCATTTATAACTCTGCAGGTTTGTGAATAACAGTGCCCCTGAGCTCCTTTCTTCAACTCGCTTTCTTGTGAGCTGGCCGCAACACCGCAGGATGGCTTCAGGCCCTAATCTGGTTCCGGCACGGCACGCTGAGCCTTTGGTTATTTCCTCTTCCTGGTGGGAAATGAGAGTTAAATTTGCCCGTCCAGACACCTCCAGCTAGTCTCTCATTGGTTCTCGCTATTCCTGTTCATCTTCCGCAGAAATTGCAAACTGGGCCAAACAGGAGGTTAAAGGGACTGACTCTCCAAGTCGGGAGAGTGTTAGTAAAGCGTCTGGAATGTTGCACCCGAGTACCAGGGTACGAAAACTGAGACATATTTGAACACGTCTCCCGATCACATGGTTGATCATACTCTAGGTTCCACATGCATGTTTTAGCTGAAGGAAGAATACCTTAAACCTGGGTAGTTGAAACCCGTGGAATGGGTACCGTGCAATATGACTTCAAAGGGTCTTCATTTGCTCACCGAACCTCTCCAATCCTATCACTGCTGCGTTTATGTCCCTGTACACATGCTTGATTCTCTTTCGGAGACATAGCAATCCATAGGTTTTAAGATACTTAAGAGTCAGGTACATTCTTAGGCGTTTAATATGCGGTGTTGAGTCCATTTCGTTGAGCAAGGAGTAGCTCTTGTCTATTCCATATTTAGCTTAAGGAACTTTATCTGTGCTCATTTCAATCTCTGGTTTTATGCAGCATCCCAACTCACCTTTACCCTTAAACAAGCATAAGTTGGTTTTCTAAATTTGAGACCCTGTTCTGTTCTGTAATTCAGTTCCTGTGTAGCCAAGTTTACATTCCGTGTATTACTGATATCTTATGATGTTTCTTTTTCTGTGTGACTTATTTCAGTTAGAATCATCGTACCTGAATCCACTCATTGTGCTGCTACGGGCCTGATGACATAGATTTCACTGCTGAGTGATACTGCATTGTACGTAAGTACCACAAGTTCTTTATCCATTTTTCACTTTCTGTGATATTGAACTTGTACGGTAAACGAGGTTCTTGTAAACAGAGGCGTCCCAAACATTGGGGTGGCTGTATCTTTTTGATTTTAATTTCCCTAAGCTATAGGACCATAAGTGGAAGTGCCCTAGGCTCTGTTGCTTTGTTTTTTAGACGTTTCAGGAAACACCATACACTTCTCCCGAGTGTCTGTTGGCAATGTACATCCCGCCCATCAGTATAACAAGGCTCCCAGTTCTCCATGGCCTGTCCTGCCTTTCTGGATTTTACACTTTTTTCAGATGGCCCTTTTGACCGGGGGGAAGTGAGACTTCATTGTAGTGCAGATTTCCTTTGCAAGCTTGCTTGGTTGGCCAAAAAGGGCGTATGCGTTTTTTCCTGAATATATTCAGGAAAAAACGCATACGCCCTTTTTGGCCAAGTGCATCATTGTGGACGTTCTGCCTCTTTTCCTATGCTTTCAATGCAATTCCAGTCTACCTCCTGAAATCGGTTTCCTGCAATTCTGCCCCGCTTTCAAGTCCTCTTGGCAGCCTTACTTCAGTATATTTTTGGACGATAGTTGTCATTTATAACTCTGCAGGTTTGTGAATTACAGTGCCCCTGAGCTCCTTTCTTCAACTCGTTTTCTTGTGAGCTGGCCGCAACACCGCAGGATGGCTTCAGGCCCTAATCTGGTTCCGGCATGGCACGCTGAGCCTTTGGTTATTTCCTCTTCCTGGTGGGAAATGAGAGTTAAATTTGCCCGTCCAGACACCTCCAGCTAGTCTCTCATTGGTTCTCGCTATTCCTGTTCATCTTCCGCAGAAATTGCAAACTGGGCCAAACAGGAGGTTAAAGGGACTGACTCTCCAAGTCGGGAGAGTGTTAGTAAAGCGTCTGGAATGTTGCACCCGAGTACCAGGGTACGAAAACTGAGACATATTTGAACACGTCTCCCGATCACATGGTTGATCATACTCTAGGTTCCACATGCATGTTTTAGCTGAAGGAAGAATACCTTAAACCTGGGTAGTTGAAACCCGTGGAATGGGTACCATGCAATATGACTTCAAAGGGTCTTCATTTGCTCACCGAACCTCTCCAATCCTATCACTGCTGCGTTTATGTCCCTGTACACATGCTTGATTCTCTTTCGGAGACATAGCAATCCATAGGTTTTAAGATACTTAAGAGTCAGGTACATTCTTAGGCGTTTAATATGCGGTGTTGAGTCCATTTCGTTGAGCAAGGAGTAGCTCTTGTCTATTCCATATTTGGCTTAAGGAACTTTATCTGTGCTCATTTCAATCTCTGGTTTTATGCAGCACCCCAACTCACCTTTACCCTTAAACAAGCATAAGTTGGTTTTCTAAATTTGAGACCCTGTTCTGTTCTGTAATTCAGTTCCTGTGTAGCCAAGTTTACATTCCGTGTATTACTGATATCTTATGATGTTTCTTTTTCTGTGTGACTTATTTCAGTTAGAGTCATCGTACCTGAATCCACTCATTGTGCTGCTACGGGCCTGATGACATAGATTTCACTGCTGAGTGATACTGCATTGTACGTAAGTACCACAAGTTCTTTATCCATTTATCACTTTCTGTGATATTGAACTTGTACGGTAAACCAGGTTCTTGTAAACAGAGGCGTCCCAAACATTGGGGTGGCTGTATCTTTTTGATTTTAATTTCCCTAAGCTATAGGACCATAAGTGGAAGTGCCCTAGGCTCTGTTGCTTTGTTTTTTAGACGTTTCAGGAAACACCATACACTTCTCCCGAGTGTCTGTTGGCAATTTACATCCCGCCCATCAGCATAACAAGGCTCCCAGTTCTCCATGGCCTGTCCTGCCTTTCTGGATTTTACACTTTTTTCAGATGGCCCTTTTGACCGGGGGGAAGTGAGACTTCATTGTAGTGCAGATTTCCTTTGCAAGCTTGCTTGGTTGGCCAAAAAGGGCGTATGCGTTTTTTCCTGAATATATTCAGGAAAAAACGCATACGCCCTTTTTGGCCAAGTGCATCATTGTGGACGTTCTGCCTCTTTTCCTATGCTTTCAATGCAATTCCAGTCTACCTCCTGAAATCGGTTTCCTGCAATTCTGCCCCGCTTTCAAGTCCTCTTGGCAGCCTTACTTCAGTATATTTTTGGACGATAGTTGTCATTTATAACTCTGCAGGTTTGTGAATAACAGTGCCCCTGAGCTCCTTTCTTCAACTCGCTTTCTTGTGAGCTGGCCGCAACACCGCAGGATGGCTTCAGGCCCTAATCTGGTTCCGGCACGGCACGCTGAGCCTTTGGTTATTTCCTCTTCCTGGTGGGAAATGAGAGTTAAATTTGCCCGTCCAGACACCTCCAGCTAGTCTCTCATTGGTTCTCGCTATTCCTGTTCATCTTCCGCAGAAATTGCAAACTGGGCCAAACAGGAGGTTAAAGGGACTGACTCTCCAAGTCGGGAGAGTGTTAGTAAAGCGTCTGGAATGTTGCACACGAGTACCAGGGTACGAAAACTGAGACATATTTGAACACGTCTCCCGATCACATGGGTGATCATACTCTAGGTTCCACATGCATGTTTTAGCTGAAGGAAGAATACCTTAAACCTGGGTAGTTGAAACCCGTGGAATGGGTACCATGCAATATGACTTCAAAGGGTCTTCATTTGCTCACCGAACCTCTCCAATCCTATCACTGCTGCGTTTATGTCCCTGTACACATGCTTGATTCTCTTTCGGAGACATAGCTATCCATAGGTTTTAAGATACTTAAGAGTCAGGTACATTCTTAGGCGTTTAATATGCGGTGTTGAGTCCATTTCGTTGAGCAAGGAGTAGCTCTTGTCTATTCCATATTTGGCTTAAGGAACTTTATCTGTGCTCATTTCAATCTCTGCTTTTATGCAGCACCCCAACTCACCTTTACCCTTAAACAAGCATAAGTTGGTTTTCTAAATTTGAGACCCTGTTCTGTTCTGTAATTCAGTTCCTGTGTAGCCAAGTTTACATTCCGTGTATTACTGATATCTTATGATGTTTCTTTTTCTGTGTGACTTATTTCAGTTAGAATCATCGTACCTGAATCCACTCATTGTGCTGCTACGGGCCTGATGACATAGATTTCACTGCTGAGTGATACTGCATTGTACGTAAGTACCACAAGTTCTTTATCCATTTTTCACTTTCTGTGATATTGAACTTGTACGGTAAACGAGGTTCTTGTAAACAGAGGCGTCCCAAACATTGGGGTGGCTGTATCTTTTTGATTTTAATTTCCCTAAGCTATAGGACCATAAGTGGAAGTGCCCTAGGCTCTGTTGCTTTGTTTTTTAGACGTTTCAGGAAACACCATACACTTCTCCCGAGTGTCTGTTGGCAATGTACATCCCGCCCATCTGTATAACAAGGCTCCCAGTTCTCCATGGCCTGTCCTGCCTTTCTGGATTTTACACTTTTTTCAGATGGCCCTTTTGACCGGGGGGAAGTGAGACTTCATTGTAGTGCAGATTTCCTTTGCAAGCTTGCTTGGTTGGCCAAAAAGGGCGTATGCGTTTTTTCCTGAATATATTCAGGAAAAAACGCATACGCCCTTTTTGGCCAAGTGCATCATTGTGGACGTTCTGCCTCTTTTCCTATGCTTTCAATGCAATTCCAGTCTACCTCCTGAAATCGGTTTCCTGCAATTCTGCCCCGCTTTCAAGTCCTCTTGGCAGCCTTACTTCAGTATATTTTTGGACGATAGTTGTCATTTATAACTCTGCAGGTTTGTGAATTACAGTGCCCCTGAGCTCCTTTCTTCAACTCGTTTTCTTGTGAGCTGGCCGCAACACCGCAGGATGGCTTCAGGCCCTAATCTGGTTCCGGCATGGCACGCTGAGCCTTTGGTTATTTCCTCTTCCTGGTGGGAAATGAGAGTTAAATTTGCCCGTCCAGACACCTCCAGCTAGTCTCTCATTGGTTCTCGCTATTCCTGTTCATCTTCCGCAGAAATTGCAAACTGGGCCAAACAGGAGGTTAAAGGGACTGACTCTCCAAGTCGGGAGAGTGTTAGTAAAGCGTCTGGAATGTTGCACCCGAGTACCAGGGTACGAAAACTGAGACATATTTGAACACGTCTCCCGATCACATGGTTGATCATACTCTAGGTTCCACATGCATGTTTTAGCTGAAGGAAGAATACCTTAAACCTGGGTAGTTGAAACCCGTGGAATGGGTACCATGCAATATGACTTCAAAGGGTCTTCATTTGCTCACCGAACCTCTCCAATCCTATCACTGCTGCGTTTATGTCCCTGTACACATGCTTGATTCTCTTTCGGAGACATAGCAATCCATAGGTTTTAAGATACTTAAGAGTCAGGTACATTCTTAGGCGTTTAATATGCGGTGTTGAGTCCATTTCGTTGAGCAAGGAGTAGCTCTTGTCTATTCCATATTTGGCTTAAGGAACTTTATCTGTGCTCATTTCAATCTCTGGTTTTATGCAGCACCCCAACTCACCTTTCCCCTTAAACAAGCATAAGTTGGTTTTCTAAATTTGAGACCCTGTTCTGTTCTGTAATTCAGTTCCTGTGTAGCCAAGTTTACATTCCGTGTATTACTGATATCTTATGATGTTTCTTTTTCTGTGTGACTTATTTCAGTTAGAGTCATCGTACCTGAATCCACTCATTGTGCTGCTACGGGCCTGATGACATAGATTTCACTGCTGAGTGATACTGCATTGTACGTAAGTACCACAAGTTCTTTATCCATTTATCACTTTCTGTGATATTGAACTTGTACGGTAAACCAGGTTCTTGTAAACAGAGGCGTCCCAAACATTGGGGTGGCTGTATCTTTTTGATTTTAATTTCCCTAAGCTATAGGACCATAAGTGGAAGTGCCCTAGGCTCTGTTGCTTTGTTTTTTAGACGTTTCAGGAAACACCATACACTTCTCCCGAGTGTCTGTTGGCAATTTACATCCCGCCCATCAGCATAACAAGGCTCCCAGTTCTCCATGGCCTGTCCTGCCTTTCTGGATTTTACACTTTTTTCAGATGGCCCTTTTGACCGGGGGGAAGTGAGACTTCATTGTAGTGCAGATTTCCTTTGCAAGCTTGCTTGGTTGGCCAAAAAGGGCGTATGCGTTTTTTCCTGAATATATTCAGGAAAAAACGCATACGCCCTTTTTGGCCAAGTGCATCATTGTGGACGTTCTGCCTCTTTTCCTATGCTTTCAATGCAATTCCAGTCTACCTCCTGAAATCGGTTTCCTGCAATTCTGCCCCGCTTTCAAGTCCTCTTGGCAGCCTTACTTCAGTATATTTTTGGACGATAGTTGTCATTTATAACTCTGCAGGTTTGTGAATAACAGTGCCCCTGAGCTCCTTTCTTCAACTCGCTTTCTTGTGAGCTGGCCGCAACACCGCAGGATGGCTTCAGGCCCTAATCTGGTTCCGGCACGGCACGCTGAGCCTTTGGTTATTTCCTCTTCCTGGTGGGAAATGAGAGTTAAATTTGCCCGTCCAGACACCTCCAGCTAGTCTCTCATTGGTTCTCGCTATTCCTGTTCATCTTCCGCAGAAATTGCAAACTGGGCCAAACAGGAGGTTAAAGGGACTGACTCTCCAAGTCGGGAGAGTGTTAGTAAAGCGTCTGGAATGTTGCACACGAGTACCAGGGTACGAAAACTGAGACATATTTGAACACGTCTCCCGATCACATGGGTGATCATACTCTAGGTTCCACATGCATGTTTTAGCTGAAGGAAGAATACCTTAAACCTGGGTAGTTGAAACCCGTGGAATGGGTACCATGCAATATGACTTCAAAGGGTCTTCATTTGCTCACCGAACCTCTCCAATCCTATCACTGCTGCGTTTATGTCCCTGTACACATGCTTGATTCTCTTTCGGAGACATAGCTATCCATAGGTTTTAAGATACTTAAGAGTCAGGTACATTCTTAGGCGTTTAATAT
The DNA here is from genome assembly GCF_963455315.2 of Globicephala melas. Classification (NCBI taxonomy): domain Eukaryota; kingdom Metazoa; phylum Chordata; class Mammalia; order Artiodactyla; family Delphinidae; genus Globicephala; species Globicephala melas. The sequence goes on from NW_027207613.1 coordinate 145,373, forward strand.
GCGGTGTTGAGTCCATTTCGTTGAGCAAGGAGTAGCTCTTGTCTATTCCATATTTGGCTTAAGGAACTTTATCTGTGCTCATTTCAATCTCTGCTTTTATGCAGCACCCCAACTCACCTTTACCCTTAAACAAGCATAAGTTGGTTTTCTAAATTTGAGACCCTGTTCTGTTCTGTAATTCAGTTCCTGTGTAGCCAAGTTTACATTCCGTGTATTACTGATATCTTATGATGTTTCTTTTTCTGTGTGACTTATTTCAGTTAGAATCATCGTACCTGAATCCACTCATTGTGCTGCTACGGGCCTGATGACATAGATTTCACTGCTGAGTGATACTGCATTGTACGTAAGTACCACAAGTTCTTTATCCATTTTTCACTTTCTGTGATATTGAACTTGTACGGTAAACGAGGTTCTTGTAAACAGAGGCGTCCCAAACATTGGGGTGGCTGTATCTTTTTGATTTTAATTTCCCTAAGCTATAGGACCATAAGTGGAAGTGCCCTAGGCTCTGTTGCTTTGTTTTTTAGACGTTTCAGGAAACACCATACACTTCTCCCGAGTGTCTGTTGGCAATGTACATCCCGCCCATCTGTATAACAAGGCTCCCAGTTCTCCATGGCCTGTCCTGCCTTTCTGGATTTTACACTTTTTTCAGATGGCCCTTTTGACCGGGGGGAAGTGAGACTTCATTGTAGTGCAGATTTCCTTTGCAAGCTTGCTTGGTTGGCCAAAAAGGGCGTATGCGTTTTTTCCTGAATATATTCAGGAAAAAACGCATACGCCCTTTTTGGCCAAGTGCATCATTGTGGACGTTCTGCCTCTTTTCCTATGCTTTCAATGCAATTCCAGTCTACCTCCTGAAATCGGTTTCCTGCAATTCTGCCCCGCTTTCAAGTCCTCTTGGCAGCCTTACTTCAGTATATTTTTGGACGATAGTTGTCATTTATAACTCTGCAGGTTTGTGAATTACAGTGCCCCTGAGCTCCTTTCTTCAACTCGTTTTCTTGTGAGCTGGCCGCAACACCGCAGGATGGCTTCAGGCCCTAATCTGGTTCCGGCATGGCACGCTGAGCCTTTGGTTATTTCCTCTTCCTGGTGGGAAATGAGAGTTAAATTTGCCCGTCCAGACACCTCCAGCTAGTCTCTCATTGGTTCTCGCTATTCCTGTTCATCTTCCGCAGAAATTGCAAACTGGGCCAAACAGGAGGTTAAAGGGACTGACTCTCCAAGTCGGGAGAGTGTTAGTAAAGCGTCTGGAATGTTGCACCCGAGTACCAGGGTACGAAAACTGAGACATATTTGAACACGTCTCCCGATCACATGGTTGATCATACTCTAGGTTCCACATGCATGTTTTAGCTGAAGGAAGAATACCTTAAACCTGGGTAGTTGAAACCCGTGGAATGGGTACCATGCAATATGACTTCAAAGGGTCTTCATTTGCTCACCGAACCTCTCCAATCCTATCACTGCTGCGTTTATGTCCCTGTACACATGCTTGATTCTCTTTCGGAGACATAGCAATCCATAGGTTTTAAGATACTTAAGAGTCAGGTACATTCTTAGGCGTTTAATATGCGGTGTTGAGTCCATTTCGTTGAGCAAGGAGTAGCTCTTGTCTATTCCATATTTGGCTTAAGGAACTTTATCTGTGCTCATTTCAATCTCTGGTTTTATGCAGCACCCCAACTCACCTTTCCCCTTAAACAAGCATAAGTTGGTTTTCTAAATTTGAGACCCTGTTCTGTTCTGTAATTCAGTTCCTGTGTAGCCAAGTTTACATTCCGTGTATTACTGATATCTTATGATGTTTCTTTTTCTGTGTGACTTATTTCAGTTAGAATCATCGTACCTGAATCCACTCATTGTGCTGCTACGGGCCTGATGACATAGATTTCACTGCTGAGTGATACTGCATTGTACGTAAGTACCACAAGTTCTTTATCCATTTTTCACTTTCTGTGATATTGAACTTGTACGGTAAACGAGGTTCTTGTAAACAGAGGCGTCCCAAACATTGGGGTGGCTGTATCTTTTTGATTTTAATTTCCCTAAGCTATAGGACCATAAGTGGAAGTGCCCTAGGCTCTGTTGCTTTGTTTTTTAGACGTTTCAGGAAACACCATACACTTCTCCCGAGTGTCTGTTGGCAATTTACATCCCGCCCATCAGCATAACAAGGCTCCCAGTTCTCCATGGCCTGTCCTGCCTTTCTGGATTTTACACTTTTTTCAGATGGCCCTTTTGACCGGGGGGAAGTGAGACTTCATTGTAGTGCAGATTTCCTTTGCAAGCTTGCTTGGTTGGCCAAAAAGTGCGTATGCGTTTTTTCCTGAATATATTCAGGAAAAAACGCATACGCCCTTTTTGGCCAAGTGCATCATTGTGGACGTTCTGCCTCTTTTCCTATGCTTTCAATGCAATTCCAGTCTACCTCCTGAAATCGGTTTCCTGCAATTCTGCCCCGCTTTCAAGTCCTCTTGGCAGCCTTACTTCAGTATATTTTTGGACGATAGTTGTCATTTATAACTCTGCAGGTTTGTGAATTACAGTGCCCCTGAGCTCCTTTCTTCAACTCGCTTTCTTGTGAGCTGGCCGCAACACCGCAGGATGGCTTCAGGCCCTAATCTGGTTCCGGCACGGCACGCTGAGCCTTTGGTTATTTCCTCTTCCTGGTGGGAAATGAGAGTTAAATTTGCCCGTCCAGACACCTCCAGCTAGTCTCTCATTGGTTCTCGCTATTCCTGTTCATCTTCCGCAGAAATTGCAAACTGGGCCAAACAGGAGGTTAAAGGGACTGACTCTCCAAGTCGGGAGAGTGTTAGTAAAGCGTCTGGAATGTTGCACCCGAGTACCAGGGTACGAAAACTGAGACATATTTGAACACGTCTCCCGATCACATGGTTGATCATACTCTAGGTTCCACATGCATGTTTTAGCTGAAGGAAGAATACCTTAAACCTGGGTAGTTGAAACCCGTGTAATGGGTACCATGCAATATGACTTCAAAGGGTCTTCATTTGCTCACCGAACCTCTCCAATCCTATCACTGCTGCGTTTATGTCCCTGTACACATGCTTGATTCTCTTTCGGAGACATAGCAATCTATAGGTTTCAAGATACTTAAGAGTCAGGTACATTCTTAGGCGTTTAATATGCGGTGTTGAGTCCATTTCGTTGAGCAAGGAGTAGCTCTTGTCTATTCCATATTTGGCTTAAGGAACTTTATCTGTGCTCATTTCAATCTCTGGTTTTATGCAGCACCCCAACTCACCTTTACCCTTAAACAAGCATAAGTTGGTTTTCTAAATTTGAGACCCTGTTCTGTTCTGTAATTCAGTTCCTGTGTAGCCAAGTTTACATTCCGTGTATTACTGATATCTTATGATGTTTCTTTTTCTGTGTGACTTATTTCAGTTAGAATCATCGTACCTGAATCCACTCATTGTGCTGCTACGGGCCTGATGACATAGATTTCACTGCTGAGTGATACTGCATTGTACGTAAGTACCACAAGTTCTTTATCCATTTTTCACTTTCTGTGATATTGAACTTGTACGGTAAACGAGGTTCTTGTAAACAGAGGCGTCCCAAACATTGGGGTGGCTGTATCTTTTGGATTTTAATTTCCCTAAGCTATAGGACCATAAGTGGAAGTGCCCTAGGCTCTATTGCTTTGTTTTTTAGACGTTTCAGGAAACACCATACACTTCTCCCGAGTGTCTGTTGGCAATTTACATCCCGCCCATCAGCATAACAAGGCTCCCAGTTCTCCATGGCCTGTCCTGCCTTTCTGGATTTTACACATTTTTCAGATGGCCCTTTTGACCGGGGGGAAGTGAGACTTCATTGTAGTGCAGATTTCCTTTGCAAGCTTGCTTGGTTGGCCAAAAAGGGCGTATGCGTTTTTTCCTGAATATATTCAGGAAAAAACGCATACGCCCTTTTTGGCCAAGTGCATCATTGTGGACGTTCTGCCTCTTTTCCTATGCTTTCAATGCAATTCCAGTCTACCTCCTGAAATCGGTTTCCTGCAATTCTGCCCCGCTTTCAAGTCCTCTTGGCAGCCTTACTTCAGTATATTTTTGGACGATAGTTGTCATTTATAACTCTGCAGGTTTGTGAATTACAGTGCCCCTGAGCTCCTTTCTTCAACTCGCTTTCTTGTGAGCTGGCCGCAACACCGCAGGATGGCTTCAGGCCCTAATCTGGTTCCGGCACGGCACGCTGAGCCTTTGGTTATTTCCTCTTCCTGGTGGGAAATGAGAGTTAAATTTGCCCGTCCAGACAACTCCAGCTAGTCTCTCATTGGTTCTCGCTATTCCTGTTCATCTTCCGCAGAAATTGCAAACTGGGCCAAACAGGAGGTTAAAGGGACTGACTCTCCAAGTCGGGAGAGTGTTAGTAAAGCGTCTGGAATGTTGCACCCGAGTACCAGGGTACGAAAACTGAGACATATTTGAACACGTCTCCCGATCACATGGTTGATCATACTCTAGGTTCCACATGCATGTTTTAGCTGAAGGAAGAATACCTTAAACCTGGGTAGTTGAAACCCGTGGAATGGGTACCATGCAATATGACTTCAAAGGGTCTTCATTTGCTCACCGAACCTCTCCAATCCTATCACTGCTGCGTTTATGTCCCTGTACACATGCTTGATTCTCTTTCGGAGACATAGCAATCCATAGGTTTTAAGATACTTAAGAGTCAGGTACATTCTTAGGCGTTTAATATGCGGTGTTGAGTCCATTTCGTTGAGCAAGGAGTAGCTCTTGTCTATTCCATATTTGGCTTAAGGAACTTTATCTGTGCTCATTTCAATCTCTGGTTTTATGCAGCACCCCAACTCACCTTTACCCTTAAACAAGCATAAGTTGGTTTTCTAAATTTGAGACCCTGTTCTGTTCTGTAATTCAGTTCCTGTGTAGCCAAGTTTACATTCCGTGTATTACTGATATCTTATGATGTTTCTTTTTCTGTGTGACTTATTTCAGTTAGAGTCATCGTACCTGAATCCACTCATTGTGCTGCTACGGGCCTGATGACATAGATTTCACTGCTGAGTGATACTGCATTGTACGTAAGTACCACAAGTTCTTTATCCATTTTTCACTTTCTGTGATATTGAACTTGTACGGTAAACCAGATTCTTGTAAACAGAGGCGTCCCAAACATTGGGGTGGCTGTATCTTTTTGATTTTAATTTCCCTAAGCTATAGGACCATAAGTGGAAGTGCCCTAGGCTCTGTTGCTTTGTTTTTTAGACGTTTCAGGAAACACCATACACTTCTCCCGAGTGTCTGTTGGCAATTTACATCCCGCCCATCAGCATAACAAGGCTCCCAGTTCTCCATGGCCTGTCCTGCCTTTCTGGATTTTACACTTTTTTCAGATGGCCCTTTTGACCGGGGGGAAGTGAGACTTCATTGTAGTGCAGATTTCCTTTGCAAGCTTGCTTGGTTGGCCAAAAAGGGCGTATGCGTTTTTTCCTGAATATATTCAGGAAAAAACACATACGCCCTTTTTGGCCAAGTGCATCATTGTGGACGTTCTGCCTCTTTTCCTATGCTTTCAATGCAATTCCAGTCTACCTCCTGAAATCGGTTTCCTGCAATTCTGCCCCGCTTTCAAGTCCTCTTGGCAGCCTTACTTCAGTATATTTTTGGACGATAGTTGTCATTTATAACTCTGCAGGTTTGTGAATTACAGTGCCCCTGAGCTCCTTTCTTCAACTCGCTTTCTTGTGAGCTGGCCGCAACACCGCAGGATGGCTTCAGGCCCTAATCTGGTTCCGGCACGGCACGCTGAGCCTTTGGTTATTTCCTCTTCCTGGTGGGAAATGAGAGTTAAATTTGCCCGTCCAGACACCTCCAGCTAGTCTCTCATTGGTTCTCGCTATTCCTGTTCATCTTCCGCAGAAATTGCAAACTGGGCCAAACAGGAGGTTAAAGGGACTGACTCTCCAATTCGGGAGAGTGTTAGTAAAGCGTCTGGAATGTTGCACCCGAGTACCAGGGTACGAAAACTGAGACATATTTGAACACGTCTCCCGATCACATGGTTGATCATACTCTAGGTTCCACATGCATGTTTTAGCTGAAGGAAGAATACCTTAAACCTGGGTAGTTGAAACCCGTGGAATGGGTACCATGCAATATGACTTCAAAGGGTCTTCATTTGCTCACCGAACCTCTCCAATCCTATCACTGCTGCGTTTATGTCCCTGTACACATGCTTGATTCTCTTTCGGAGACATAGCAATCCATAGGTTTTAAGATACTTAAGTGTCAGGTACATTCTTAGGCGTTTAATATGCGGTGTTGAGTCCATTTCGTTGAGCAAGAAGTAGCTCTTGTCTATTCCATATTTGGCTTAAGGAACTTTATCTGTGCTCATTTCAATCTCTGGTTTTATGCAGCATCCCAACTCACCTTTACCCTTAAACAAGCATAAGTTGGTTTTCTAAATTTGAGACCCTGTTCTGTTCTGTAATTCAGTTCCTGTGTAGCCAAGTTTACATTCCGTGTATTACTGATATCTTATGATGTTTCTTTTTCTGTGTGACTTATTTCAGTTAGCATCATCGTACCTGAATCCACTCAATGTGCTTCTACGGGCCTGATGACATAGATTTCACTGCTGAGTGATACTGCATTGTACGTAAGTACCACAAGTTCTTTATCCATTTTTTACTTTCTGTGATATTGAACTTGTACGGTAAACGAGGTTCTTGTAAACAGAGGCGTCCCAAACATTGGGGTGGCTGTATCTTTTTGATTTTAATTTCCCTAAGCTATAGGACCATAAGTGGAAGTGCCCTAGGCTCTGTTGCTTTGTTTTTTAGACGTTTCAGGAAACACCATACACTTCTCCCGAGTGTCTGTTGGCAATTTACATCCCGCCCATCAGCATAACAAGGCTCCCAGTTCTCCATGGCCTGTCCTGCCTTTCTGGATTTTACACTTTTTTCAGATGACCCTTTTGACCGGGGGGAAGTGAGACTTCATTGTAGTGCAGATTTCCTTTGCAAGCTTGCTTGGTTGGCCAAAAAGGGCGTATGCGTTTTTTCCTGAATATATTCAGGAAAAAACGCATACGCCCTTTTTGGCCAAGTGCATCATTGTGGACGTTCTGCCTCTTTTCCTATGCTTTCAATGCAATTCCAGTCTACCTCCTGAAATCGGTTTCCTGCAATTCTGCCCCGCTTTCAAGTCCTCTTGGCAGCCTTACTTCAGTATATTTTTGGACGATAGTTGTCATTTATAACTCTGCAGGTTTGTGAATAACAGTGCCCCTGAGCTCCTTTCTTCAACTCGCTTTCTTGTGAGCTGGCCGCAACACCGCAGGATGGCTTCAGGCCCTAATCTGGTTCCGGCACGGCACGCTGAGCCTTTGGTTATTTCCTCTTCCTGGTGGGAAATGAGAGTTAAATTTGCCCGTCCAGACACCTCCAGCTAGTCTCTCATTGGTTCTCGCTATTCCTGTTCATCTTCCGCAGAAATTGCAAACTGGGCCAAACAGGAGGTTAAAGGGACTGACTCTCCAAGTCGGGAGAGTGTTAGTAAAGCGTCTGGAATGTTGCACCCGAGTACCAGGGTACGAAAACTGAGACATATTTGAACACGTCTCCCGATCACATGGTTGATCATACTCTAGGTTCCACATGCATGTTTTAGCTGAAGGAAGAATACCTTAAACCTGGGTAGTTGAAACCCGTGGAATGGGTACCATGCAATATGACTTCAAAAGGTCTTCATTTGCTCACCGAACCTCTCCAATCCTATCACTGCTGCGTTTATGTCCCTGTACACATGCTTGATTCTCTTTCGGAGACATAGCAATCCATAGGTTTTAAGATACTTAAGAGTCAGGTACATTCTTAGGCGTTTAATATGCGGTGTTGAGTCCATTTCGTTGAGCAAGGAGTAGCTCTTGTCTATTCCATATTTGGCTTAAGGAACTTTATCTGTGCTCATTTCAATCTCTGCTTTTATGCAGCACCCCAACTCACCTTTACCCTTAAACAAGCATAAGTTGGTTTTCTAAATTTGAGACCCTGTTCTGTTCTGTAATTCAGTTCCTGTGTAGCCAAGTTTACATTCCGTGTATTACTGATATCTTATGATGTTTCTTTTTCTGTGTGACTTATTTCAGTTAGAATCATCGTACCTGAATCCACTCATTGTGCTGCTACGGGCCTGATGACATAGATTTCACTGCTGAGTGATACTGCATTGTACGTAAGTACCACAAGTTCTTTATCCATTTTTCACTTTCTGTGATATTGAACTTGTACGGTAAACGAGGTTCTTGTAAACAGAGGCGTCCCAAACATTGGGGTGGCTGTATCTTTTTGATTTTAATTTCCCTAAGCTATAGGACCATAAGTGGAAGTGCCCTAGGCTCTGTTGCTTTGTTTTTTAGACGTTTCAGGAAACACCATACACTTCTCCCGAGTGTCTGTTGGCAATGTACATCCCGCCCATCAGTATAACAAGGCTCCCAGTTCTCCATGGCCTGTCCTGCCTTTCTGGATTTTACACTTTTTTCAGATGGCCCTTTTGACCGGGGGGAAGTGAGACTTCATTGTAGTGCAGATTTCCTTTGCAAGCTTGCTTGGTTGGCCAAAAAGGGCGTATGCGTTTTTTCCTGAATATATTCAGGAAAAAACGCATACGCCCTTTTTGGCCAAGTGCATCATTGTGGACGTTCTGCCTCTTTTCCTATGCTTTCAATGCAATTCCAGTCTACCTCCTGAAATCGGTTTCCTGCAATTCTGCCCCGCTTTCAAGTCCTCTTGGCAGCCTTACTTCAGTATATTTTTGGACGATAGTTGTCATTTATAACTCTGCAGGTTTGTGAATTACAGTGCCCCTGAGCTCCTTTCTTCAACTCGTTTTCTTGTGAGCTGGCCGCAACACCGCAGGATGGCTTCAGGCCCTAATCTGGTTCCGGCACGGCACGCTGAGCCTTTGGTTATTTCCTCTTCCTGGTGGGAAATGAGAGTTAAATTTGCCCGTCCAGACACCTCCAGCTAGTCTCTCATTGGTTCTCGCTATTCCTGTTCATCTTCCGCAGAAATTGCAAACTGGGCCAAACAGGAGGTTAAAGGGACTGACTCTCCAAGTCGGGAGAGTGTTAGTAAAGCGTCTGGAATGTTGCACCCGAGTACCAGGGTACGAAAACTGAGACATATTTGAACACGTCTCCCGATCACATGGTTGATCATACTCTAGGTTCCACATGCATGTTTTAGCTGAAGGAAGAATACCTTAAACCTGGGTAGTTGAAACCCGTGGAATGGGTACCATGCAATATGACTTCAAAGGGTCTTCATTTGCTCACCGAACCTCTCCAATCCTATCACTGCTGCGTTTATGTCCCTGTACACATGCTTGATTCTCTTTCGGAGACATAGCAATCCATAGGTTTTAAGATACTTAAGAGTCAGGTACATTCTTAGGCGTTTAATATGCGGTGTTGAGTCCATTTCGTTGAGCAAGGAGTAGCTCTTGTCTATTCCATATTTGGCTTAAGGAACTTTATCTGTGCTCATTTCAATCTCTGGTTTTATGCAGCACCCCAACTCACCTTTACCCTTAAACAAGCATAAGTTGGTTTTCTAAATTTGAGACCCTGTTCTGTTCTGTAATTCAGTTCCTGTGTAGCCAAGTTTACATTCCGTGTATTACTGATATCTTATGATGTTTCTTTTTCTGTGTGACTTATTTCAGTTAGAATCATCGTACCTGAATCCACTCATTGTGCTGCTACGGGCCTGATGACATAGATTTCACTGCTGAGTGATACTGCATTGTACGTAAGTACCACAAGTTCTTTATCCATTTTTCACTTTCTGTGATATTGAACTTGTACGGTAAACGAGGTTCTTGTAAACAGAGGCGTCCCAAACATTGGGGTGGCTGTATCTTTTGGATTTTAATTTCCCTAATCTATAGGACCATAAGTGGAATTGCCCTAGGCTCTGTTGCTTTGTTTTTTAGATGTTTCAGGAAACACCATACACTTCTCCCGAGTGTCTGTTGGCAATGTACATCCCGCCCATCAGCATAACAAGGCTCCCAGTTCTCCATGGCCTGTCCTGCCTTTCTGGATTTTACACTTTTTTCAGATGGCCCTTTTGACCGGGGGGAAGTGAGACTTCATTGTAGTGCAGATTTCCTTTGCAAGCTTGCTTGGTTGGCCAAAAAGGGCGTATGCGTTTTTTCCTGAATATATTCAGGAAAAAACGCATACGCCCTTTTTGGCCAAGTGCATCATTGTGGACGTTCTGCCTCTTTTCCTATGCTTTCAATGCAATTCCAGTCTACCTCCTGAAATCGGTTTCCTGCAATTCTGCCCCGCTTTCAAGTCCTCTTGGCAGCCTTACTTCAGTATATTTTTGGACGATAGTTGTCATTTATAACTCTGCAGGTTTGTGAATAACAGTGCCCCTGAGCTCCTTTCTTCAACTCGCTTTCTTGTGAGCTTGCCGCAACACCGCAGGATGGCTTCAGGCCCTATTCTGGTTCCGGCACGGCACGCTGAGCCTTTGGTTATTTCCTCTTCCTGGTGGGAAATGAGAGTTAAATTTGCCCGTCCAGACACCTCCAGCTAGTCTCTCATTGGTTCTCGCTATTCCTGTTCATCTTCCGCAGAAATTGCAAACTGGGCCAAACAGGAGGTTAAAGGGACTGACTCTCCAAGTCGGGAGAGTGTTAGTAAAGCGTCTGGAATGTTGCACCCGAGTACCAGGGTACGAAAACTGAGACATATTTGAAAACGTCTCCCAATCACATGGTTGATCATACTCTAGGTTCCACATGCATGTTTTAGCTGAAGGAAGAATACCTTAAACCTGGAGAGTTGAGACCCGTGTAATGGGTACCATGCAATATGACTTCAAAGGGTCTTCATTTGCTCACCGAACCTCTCCAATCCTATCACTGCTGCGTTTATGTCCCTGTACACATGCTTGATTCTCTTTCGGAGACATAGCAATCCATAGGTTTTAAGATACTTAAGAGTCAGGTACATTCTTAGGCGTTTAATATGCGGTGTTGAGTCCATTTCGTTGAGCAAGGAGTAGCTCTTGTCTATTCCATATTTGGCTTAAGGAACTTTATCTGTGCTCATTTCAATCTCTGGTTTTATGCAGCACCCCAACTCACCTTTACCCTTAAACAAGCATAAGTTGGTTTTCTAAATTTGAGACCCTGTTCTGTTCTGTAATTCAGTTCCTGTGTAGCCAAGTTTACATTCCGTGTATTAGTGATATCTTATGATGTTTCTTTTTCTGTGTGACTTATTTCAGTTAGAATCATCGTACCTGAATCCACTCATTGTGCTGCTACGGGCCTGATGACATAGATTTCACTGCTGAGTGATACTGCATTGTACGTAAGTACCACAAGTTCTTTATCCATTTTTCACTTTCTGTGATATTGAACTTGTATGGTAAACGAGGTTCTTGTAAACAGAGGCGTCCCAAACATTGGGGTGGCTGTATCTTTTTGATTTTAATTTCCCTAAGCTATAGGACCATAAGTGGAAGTGCCCTAGGCTCTGTTGCTTTGTTTTTTAGACGTTTCAGGAAACACCATACACTTCTCCCGAGTGTCTGTTGGCAATTTACATCCCGCCCATCAGCATAACAAGGCTCCCAGTTCTCCATGGCCTGTCCTGCCTTTCTGGATTTTACACTTTTTGCAGATGGCCCTTTTGACCGGGGGGAAGTGAGACTTCATTGTAGTGCAGATTTCCTTTGCAAGCTTGCTTGGTTGGCCAAAAAGGGCGTATGCGTTTTTTCCTGAATATATTCAGGAAAAAACGCATACGCCCTTTTTGGCCAAGTGCATCATTGTGGACGTTCTGCCTCTTTTCCTATGCTTTCAATGCAATTCCAGTCTACCTCCTGAAATCGGTTTCCTGCAATTCTGCCCCGCTTTCAAGTCCTCTTGGAAGCCTTACTTCAGTATATTTTTGGACGATAGCTGTCATTTATAACTCTGCAGGTTTGTGAATTACAGTGCCCTTGAGTCCCTTTCTTCAACTCGCTTTCTTGTGACCTGGCCGCAACACCGCAGGATGGCTTCAGGCCCTAATCTGGTTCCGGCACGGCACGCTGAGCCTTTGGTTATTTCCTCTTCCTGGTGGGAAATGAGAGTTAAATTTGCCCGTCCAGACACCTCCAGCTAGTCTCTCATTGGTTCTCGCTATTCCTGTTCATCTTCCGCAGAAATTGCAAACTGGGCCAAACAGGAGTTTAAAGGGACTGACTCTCCAAGTCGGGAGAGTGTTAGTAAAGCGTCTGGAATGTTGCACCCGAGTACCAGGGTACGAAAACTGAGACATATTTGAACACGTCTCCCGATCACATGGTTGATCATACTCTAGGTTCCACATGCATGTTTTAGCTGAAGGAAGAATACCTTAAACCTGGGTAGTTGAAACCCGTGGAATGGGTACCATGCAATATGACTTCAAAGGGTCTTCATTTGCTCACCAAACCTCTCCAATCCTATCACTGCTGCGTTTATGCCCCTGTACACCCGCTTGATTCTCTTTTGGAGACATAGCAATCCATAGGTTTTAAGATACTTACTAGTAAGGTACATTCTTAGGCGTTTAATATGGGGTGTTGAGTCCATTTCGTTGAGCAAGGAGTAGCTCTTGTCTATTCCATATTTGGCTTAAGGAACTTTATCTGTGCTCATTTCAATCTCTGGTTTTATGCAGCCCCCCAACTCACGTTTCCCCTTAAGCAAGCATAAGTTGGTTTTCTAAATTTGAGACCCTGTTGTGTTTTGGAATTCAGTTCCTGTGTAGCCAAGTTTACATTCCGTGTATTAGTGATATCTTATGATGTTTCTTTTTCTGTGTGACTTATTTCAGTTAGAATCATCGTACCTGAATCCACTCATTGTGCTGCTACGGGCCTGATGACATAGATTTCACTGCTGAGTGATACTGCATTGTACGTAAGTACCACAAGTTCTTTATCCATTTTTCACTTTCTGTGATATTGAACTTGTACGGTAAACGAGGTTCTTGTAAACAGAGGCGTCCCAAACATTGGGGTGGCTGTGTCTTTTTGATTTTAATTTCCCTAAGCTATAGGACCATAAGTGGAAGTGGCCTAGGCTCTGTTGCTTTGTTTTTTAGATGTTTCAGGAAACACCATACACTTCTCCCGAGTGTCTGTTGGCAGTTTACATCCCGCCCATCAGCATAACAAGGCTCCCAGTTCTCCATGGCCTGTCCTGCCTTTCTGGATTTTACACTTTTTTCAGATGGCCCTTTTGACCGGGGGGAAGTGAGACTTCATTGTAGTGCAGATTTCCTTTGCAAGCTTGCTTGGTTGGCCAAAAAGGGCGTATGCGTTTTTTCCTGAATATATTCCTATGCTTTCAATGCAATTCCAGTCTACCTCCTGAAATCGGTTTCCTGCAATTCTGCCCCGCTTTCAAGTCCTCTTGGCAGCCTTACTTCAGTATATTTTTGGACGATAGCTGTCATTTATAACTCTGCAGGTTTGTGAATTACAGTGCCCCTGAGCTCCTTTCTTCAACTCGTTTTCTTGTGAGCTGGCCGCAACACCGCAGGATGGCTTCAGGCCCTAATCTGGTTCCGGCACGGCACGCTGAGCCTTTGGTTATTTCCTCTTCCTGGTGGGAAATGAGAGTTAAATTTGCCCGTCCAGACACCTCCAGCTAGTCTCTCATTGGTTCTCGCTATTCCTGTTCATCTTCCGCAGAAATTGCAAACTGGGCCAAACAGGAGGTTAAAGGGACTGACTCTCCAAGTCGGGAGAGTGTTAGTAAAGCGTCTGGAATGTTGCACCCGAGTACCAGGGTACGAAAACTGAGACATATTTGAACACGTCTCCCGATCACATGGTTGATCATACTCTAGGTTCCACATGCATGTTTTAGCTGAAGGAAGAATACCTTAAACCTGGGTAGTTGAAACCCGTGGAATGGGTACCATGCAATATGACTTCAAAGGGTCTTCATTTGCTCACCGAACCTCTCCAATCCTATCACTGCTGCGTTTATGTCCCTGTACACATGCTTGATTCTCTTTCGGAGACATAGCAATCCATACGTTTTAAGATACTTAAGAGTCAGGTACATTCTTAGGCGTTTAATATGCGGTGTTGAGTCCATTTCGTTGAGCAAGGAGTAGCTCTTGTCTATTCCATATTTGGCTTAAGGAACTTTATCTGTGCTCATTTCAATCTCTGGTTTTATGCAGCACCCCAACTCACCTTTACCCTTAAACAAGCATAAGTTGGTTTTCTAAATTTGAGACCCTGTTCTGTTCTGTAATTCAGTTCCTGTGTAGCCAAGTTTACATTCCGTGTATTACTGATATCTTATGATGTTTCTTTTTCTGTGTGACTTATTTCAGTTAGAATCATCGTACCTGAATCCACTCATTGTGCTGCTACGGGCCTGATGACATAGATTTCACTGCTGAGTGATACTGCATTGTACGTAAGTACCACAAGTTCTTTATCCATTTTTCACTTTCTGTGATATTGAACTTGTACGGTAAACGAGGTTCTTGTAAACAGAGGCGTCCCAAACATTGGGGTGGCTGTGTCTTTTTGATTTTAATTTCCCTAAGCTATAGGACCATAAGTGGAAGTGGCCTAGGCTCTGTTGCTTTGTTTTTTAGATGTTTCAGGAAACACCATACACTTCTCCCGAGTGTCTGTTGGCAGTTTACATCCCGCCCATCAGCATAACAAGGCTCCCAGTTCTCCATGGCCTGTCCTGCCTTTCTGGATTTTACACTTTTTTCAGATGGCCCTTTTGACCGGGGGGAAGTGAGACTTCATTGTAGTGCAGATTTCCTTTGCAAGCTTGCTTGGTTGGCCAAAAAGGGCGTATGCGTTTTTTCCTGAATATATTCAGGAAAAAACGCATACGCCCTTTTTGGCCAAGTGCATCATTGTGGACGTTCTGCCTCTTTTCCTATGCTTTCAATGCAATTCCAGTCTACCTCCTGAAATCGGTTTCCTGCAATTCTGCCCCGCTTTCAAGTCCTCTTGGCAGCCTTACTTCAGTATATTTTTGGACGATAGCTGTCATTTATAACTCTGCAGGTTTGTGAATTACAGTGCCCCTGAGCTCCTTTCTTCAACTCGTTTTCTTGTGAGCTGGCCGCAACACCGCAGGATGGCTTCAGGCCCTAATCTGGTTCCGGCACGGCACGCTGAGCCTTTGGTTATTTCCTCTTCCTGGTGGGAAATGAGAGTTAAATTTGCCCGTCCAGACACCTCCAGCTAGTCTCTCATTGGTTCTCGCTATTCCTGTTCATCTTCCGCAGAAATTGCAAACTGGGCCAAACAGGAGGTTAAAGGGACTGACTCTCCAAGTCGGGAGAGTGTTAGTAAAGCGTCTGGAATGTTGCACCCGAGTACCAGGGTACGAAAACTGAGACATATTTGAACACGTCTCCCGATCACATGGTTGATCATACTCTAGGTTCCACATGCATGTTTTAGCTGAAGGAAGAATACCTTAAACCTGGGTAGTTGAAACCCGTGGCATGGGTACCATGCAATATGACTTCAAAGGGTCTTCATTTGCTCACCGAACCTCTCCAATCCTATCACTGCTGCGTTCATGTCCCTGTACACATGCTTGATTCTCTTTCGGAGACATAGCAATCCATAGGTTTTAAGATACTTAAGAGTCAGGTACATTCTTAGGCGTTTAATATGCGGTGTTGAGTCCATTTCGTTGAGCAAGGAGTAGCTCTTGTCTATTCCATATTTGGCTTAAGGAACTTTATCTGTGCTCATTTCAATCTCTGGTTTTATGCAGCACCCCAACTCACCTTTACCCTTAAACAAGCATAAGTTGGTTTTCTAAATTTGAGACCCTGTTCTGTTCTGTAATTCAGTTCCTGTGTAGCCAAGTTTACATTCCGTGTATTACTGATATCTTATGATGTTTCTTTTTCTGTGTGACTTATTTCAGTTAGAATCATCGTACCTGAATCCACTCATTGTGCTGCTACGGGCCTGATGACATAGATTTCACTGCTGAGTGATACTGCATTGTACGTAAGTACCACAAGTTCTTTATCCATTTTTCACTTTCTGTGATATTGAACTTGTACGGTAAACGAGGTTCTTGTAAACAGAGGCGTCCCAAACATTGGGGTGGCTGTGTCTTTTTGATTTTAATTTCCCTAAGCTATAGGACCATAAGTGGAAGTGGCCTAGGCTCTGTTGCTTTGTTTTTTAGATGTTTCAGGAAACACCATACACTTCTCCCGAGTGTCTGTTGGCAGTTTACATCCCGCCCATCAGCATAACAAGGCTCCCAGTTCTCCATGGCCTGTCCTGCCTTTCTGGATTTTACACTTTTTTCAGATGGCCCTTTTGACCGGGGGGAAGTGAGACTTCATTGTAGTGCAGATTTCCTTTGCAAGCTTGCTTGGTTGGCCAAAAAGGGCGTATGCGTTTTTTCCTGAATATATTCAGGAAAAAACGCATACGCCCTTTTTGGCCAAGTGCATCATTGTGGACGTTCTGCCTCTTTTCCTATGCTTTCAATGCAATTCCAGTCTACCTCCTGAAATCGGTTTCCTGCAATTCTGCCCCGCTTTCAAGTCCTCTTGGCAGCCTTACTTCAGTATATTTTTGGACGATAGCTGTCATTTATAACTCTGCAGGTTTGTGAATTACAGTGCCCCTGAGCTCCTTTCTTCAACTCGTTTTCTTGTGAGCTGGCCGCAACACCGCAGGATGGCTTCAGGCCCTAATCTGGTTCCGGCACGGCACGCTGAGCCTTTGGTTATTTCCTCTTCCTGGTGGGAAATGAGAGTTAAATTTGCCCGTCCAGACACCTCCAGCTAGTCTCTCATTGGTTCTCGCTATTCCTGTTCATCTTCCGCAGAAATTGCAAACTGGGCCAAACAGGAGGTTAAAGGGACTGACTCTCCAAGTCGGGAGAGTGTTAGTAAAGCGTCTGGAATGTTGCACCCGAGTACCAGGGTACGAAAACTGAGACATATTTGAACACGTCTCCCGATCACATGGTTGATCATACTCTAGGTTCCACATGCATGTTTTAGCTGAAGGAAGAATACCTTAAACCTGGGTAGTTGAAACCCGTGGCATGGGTACCATGCAATATGACTTCAAAGGGTCTTCATTTGCTCACCGAACCTCTCCAATCCTATCACTGCTGCGTTCATGTCCCTGTACACATGCTTGATTCTCTTTCGGAGACATAGCAATCCATAGGTTTTAAGATACTTAAGAGTCAGGTACATTCTTAGGCGTTTAATATGCGGTGTTGAGTCCATTTCGTTGAGCAAGGAGTAGCTCTTGTCTATTCCATATTTGGCTTAAGGAACTTTATCTGTGCTCATTTCAATCTCTGGTTTTATGCAGCACCCCAACTCACCTTTACCCTTAAACAAGCATAAGTTGGTTTTCTAAATTTGAGACCCTGTTCTGTTCTGTAATTCAGTTCCTGTGTAGCCAAGTTTACATTCCGTGTATTACTGATATCTTATGATGTTTCTTTTTCTGTGTGACTTATTTCAGTTAGAATCATCGTACCTGAATCCACTCATTGTGCTGCTACGGGCCTGATGACATAGATTTCACTGCTGAGTGATACTGCATTGTACGTAAGTACCACAAGTTCTTTATCCATTTTTCACTTTCTGTGATATTGAACTTGTACGGTAAACGAGGTTCTTGTAAACAGAGGCGTCCCAAACATTGGGGTGGCTGTGTCTTTTTGATTTTAATTTCCCTAAGCTATAGGACCATAAGTGGAAGTGGCCTAGGCTCTGTTGCTTTGTTTTTTAGATGTTTCAGGAAACACCATACACTTCTCCCGAGTGTCTGTTGGCAGTTTACATCCCGCCCATCAGCATAACAAGGCTCCCAGTTCTCCATGGCCTGTCCTGCCTTTCTGGATTTTACACTTTTTTCAGATGGCCCTTTTGACCGGGGGGAAGTGAGACTTCATTGTAGTGCAGATTTCCTTTGCAAGCTTGCTTGGTTGGCCAAAAAGGGCGTATGCGTTTTTTCCTGAATATATTCAGGAAAAAACGCATACGCCCTTTTTGGCCAAGTGCATCATTGTGGACGTTCTGCCTCTTTTCCTATGCTTTCAATGCAATTCCAGTCTACCTCCTGAAATCGGTTTCCTGCAATTCTGCCCCGCTTTCAAGTCCTCTTGGCAGCCTTACTTCAGTATATTTTTGGACGATAGCTGTCATTTATAACTCTGCAGGTTTGTGAATTACAGTGCCCCTGAGCTCCTTTCTTCAACTCGTTTTCTTGTGAGCTGGCCGCAACACCGCAGGATGGCTTCAGGCCCTAATCTGGTTCCGGCACGGCACGCTGAGCCTTTGGTTATTTCCTCTTCCTGGTGGGAAATGAGAGTTAAATTTGCCCGTCCAGACACCTCCAGCTAGTCTCTCATTGGTTCTCGCTATTCCTGTTCATCTTCCGCAGAAATTGCAAACTGGGCCAAACAGGAGGTTAAAGGGACTGACTCTCCAAGTCGGGAGAGTGTTAGTAAAGCGTCTGGAATGTTGCACCCGAGTACCAGGGTACGAAAACTGAGACATATTTGAACACGTCTCCCGATCACATGGTTGATCATACTCTAGGTTCCACATGCATGTTTTAGCTGAAGGAAGAATACCTTAAACCTGGGTAGTTGAAACCCGTGGCATGGGTACCATGCAATATGACTTCAAAGGGTCTTCATTTGCTCACCGAACCTCTCCAATCCTATCACTGCTGCGTTTATGTCCCTGTACACATGCTTGATTCTCTTTCGGAGACATAGCAATCCATAGGTTTTAAGATACTTAAGAGTCAGGTACATTCTTAGGCGTTTAATATGCGGTGTTGAGTCCATTTCGTTGAGCAAGGAGTAGCTCTTGTCTATTCCATATTTGGCTTAAGGAACTTTATCTGTGCTCATTTCAATCTCTGGTTTTATGCAGCACCCCAACTCACCTTTACCCTTAAACAAGCATAAGTTGGTTTTCTAAATTTGAGACCCTGTTCTGTTCTGTAATTCAGTTCCTGTGTAGCCAAGTTTACATTCCGTGTATTACTGATATCTTATGATGTTTCTTTTTCTGTGTGACTTATTTCAGTTAGAATCATCGTACCTGAATCCACTCATTGTGCTGCTACGGGCCTGATGACATAGATTTCACTGCTGAGTGATACTGCATTGTACGTAAGTACCACAAGTTCTTTATCCATTTTTCACTTTCTGTGATATTGAACTTGTACGGTAAACGAGGTTCTTGTAAACAGAGGCGTCCCAAACATTGGGGTGGCTGTGTCTTTTTGATTTTAATTTCCCTAAGCTATAGGACCATAAGTGGAAGTGGCCTAGGCTCTGTTGCTTTGTTTTTTAGATGTTTCAGGAAACACCATACACTTCTCCCGAGTGTCTGTTGGCAGTTTACATCCCGCCCATCAGCATAACAAGGCTCCCAGTTCTCCATGGCCTGTCCTGCCTTTCTGGATTTTACACTTTTTTCAGATGGCCCTTTTGACCGGGGGGAAGTGAGACTTCATTGTAGTGCAGATTTCCTTTGCAAGCTTGCTTGGTTGGCCAAAAAGGGCGTATGCGTTTTTTCCTGAATATATTCAGGAAAAAACGCATACGCCCTTTTTGGCCAAGTGCATCATTGTGGACGTTCTGCCTCTTTTCCTATGCTTTCAATGCAATTCCAGTCTACCTCCTGAAATCGGTTTCCTGCAATTCTGCCCCGCTTTCAAGTCCTCTTGGCAGCCTTACTTCAGTATATTTTTGGACGATAGCTGTCATTTATAACTCTGCAGGTTTGTGAATTACAGTGCCCCTGAGCTCCTTTCTTCAACTCGTTTTCTTGTGAGCTGGCCGCAACACCGCAGGATGGCTTCAGGCCCTAATCTGGTTCCGGCACGGCACGCTGAGCCTTTGGTTATTTCCTCTTCCTGGTGGGAAATGAGAGTTAAATTTGCCCGTCCAGACACCTCCAGCTAGTCTCTCATTGGTTCTCGCTATTCCCGTTCATCTTCCGCAGAAATTGCAAACTGGGCCAAACAGGAGGTTAAAGGGACTGACTCTCCAAGTCGGGAGAGTGTTAGTAAAGCGTCTGGAATGTTGCACCCGAGTACCAGGGTACGAAAACTGAGACATATTTGAACACGTCTCCCGATCACATGGTTGATCATACTCTAGGTTCCACATGCATGTTTTAGCTGAAGGAAGAATACCTTAAACCTGGGTAGTTGAAACCCGTGGCATGGGTACCATGCAATATGACTTCAAAGGGTCTTCATTTGCTCACCGAACCTCTCCAATCCTATCACTGCTGCGTTTATGTCCCTGTACACATGCTTGATTCTCTTTCGGAGACATAGCAATCCATACGTTTTAAGATACTTAAGAGTCAGGTACATTCTTAGGCGTTTAATATGCGGTGTTGAGTCCATTTCGTTGAGCAAGGAGTAGCTCTTGTCTATTCCATATTTGGCTTAAGGAACTTTATCTGTGCTCATTTCAATCTCTGGTTTTATGCAGCACCCCAACTCACCTTTACCCTTAAACAAGCATAAGTTGGTTTTCTAAATTTGAGACCCTGTTCTGTTCTGTAATTCAGTTCCTGTGTAGCCAAGTTTACATTCCGTGTATTACTGATATCTTATGATGTTTCTTTTTCTGTGTGACTTATTTCAGTTAGAATCATCGTACCTGAATCCACTCATTGTGCTGCTACGGGCCTGATGACATAGATTTCACTGCTGAGTGATACTGCATTGTACGTAAGTACCACAAGTTCTTTATCCATTTTTCACTTTCTGTGATATTGAACTTGTACGGTAAACGAGGTTCTTGTAAACAGAGGCGTCCCAAACATTGGGGTGGCTGTGTCTTTTTGATTTTAATTTCCCTAAGCTATAGGACCATAAGTGGAAGTGGCCTAGGCTCTGTTGCTTTGTTTTTTAGATGTTTCAGGAAACACCATACACTTCTCCCGAGTGTCTGTTGGCAGTTTACATCCCGCCCATCAGCATAACAAGGCTCCCAGTTCTCCATGGCCTGTCCTGCCTTTCTGGATTTTACACTTTTTTCAGATGGCCCTTTTGACCGGGGGGAAGTGAGACTTCATTGTAGTGCAGATTTCCTTTGCAAGCTTGCTTGGTTGGCCAAAAAGGGCGTATGCGTTTTTTCCTGAATATATTCAGGAAAAAACGCATACGCCCTTTTTGGCCAAGTGCATCATTGTGGACGTTCTGCCTCTTTTCCTATGCTTTCAATGCAATTCCAGTCTACCTCCTGAAATCGGTTTCCTGCAATTCTGCCCCGCTTTCAAGTCCTCTTGGCAGCCTTACTTCAGTATATTTTTGGACGATAGCTGTCATTTATAACTCTGCAGGTTTGTGAATTACAGTGCCCCTGAGCTCCTTTCTTCAACTCGTTTTCTTGTGAGCTGGCCGCAACACCGCAGGATGGCTTCAGGCCCTAATCTGGTTCCGGCACGGCACGCTGAGCCTTTGGTTATTTCCTCTTCCTGGTGGGAAATGAGAGTTAAATTTGCCCGTCCAGACACCTCCAGCTAGTCTCTCATTGGTTCTCGCTATTCCTGTTCATCTTCCGCAGAAATTGCAAACTGGGCCAAACAGGAGGTTAAAGGGACTGACTCTCCAAGTCGGGAGAGTGTTAGTAAAGCGTCTGGAATGTTGCACCCGAGTACCAGGGTACGAAAACTGAGACATATTTGAACACGTCTCCCGATCACATGGTTGATCATACTCTAGGTTCCACATGCATGTTTTAGCTGAAGGAAGAATACCTTAAACCTGGGTAGTTGAAACCCGTGGCATGGGTACCATGCAATATGACTTCAAAGGGTCTTCATTTGCTCACCGAACCTCTCCAATCCTATCACTGCTGCGTTTATGTCCCTGTACACATGCTTGATTCTCTTTCGGAGACATAGCAATCCATAGGTTTTAAGATACTTAAGAGTCAGGTACATTCTTAGGCGTTTAATATGCGGTGTTGAGTCCATTTCGTTGAGCAAGGAGTAGCTCTTGTCTATTCCATATTTGGCTTAAGGAACTTTATCTGTGCTCATTTCAATCTCTGGTTTTATGCAGCACCCCAACTCACCTTTACCCTTAAACAAGCATAAGTTGGTTTTCTAAATTTGAGACCCTGTTCTGTTCTGTAATTCAGTTCCTGTGTAGCCAAGTTTACATTCCGTGTATTACTGATATCTTATGATGTTTCTTTTTCTGTGTGACTTATTTCAGTTAGAATCATCGTACCTGAATCCACTCATTGTGCTGCTACGGGCCTGATGACATAGATTTCACTGCTGAGTGATACTGCATTGTACGTAAGTACCACAAGTTCTTTATCCATTTTTCACTTTCTGTGATATTGAACTTGTACGGTAAACGAGGTTCTTGTAAACAGAGGCGTCCCAAACATTGGGGTGGCTGTGTCTTTTTGATTTTAATTTCCCTAAGCTATAGGACCATAAGTGGAAGTGGCCTAGGCTCTGTTGCTTTGTTTTTTAGATGTTTCAGGAAACACCATACACTTCTCCCGAGTGTCTGTTGGCAGTTTACATCCCGCCCATCAGCATAACAAGGCTCCCAGTTCTCCATGGCCTGTCCTGCCTTTCTGGATTTTACACTTTTTTCAGATGGCCCTTTTGACCGGGGGGAAGTGAGACTTCATTGTAGTGCAGATTTCCTTTGCAAGCTTGCTTGGTTGGCCAAAAAGGGCGTATGCGTTTTTTCCTGAATATATTCAGGAAAAAACGCATACGCCCTTTTTGGCCAAGTGCATCATTGTGGACGTTCTGCCTCTTTTCCTATGCTTTCAATGCAATTCCAGTCTACCTCCTGAAATCGGTTTCCTGCAATTCTGCCCCGCTTTCAAGTCCTCTTGGCAGCCTTACTTCAGTATATTTTTGGACGATAGCTGTCATTTATAACTCTGCAGGTTTGTGAATTACAGTGCCCCTGAGCTCCTTTCTTCAACTCGTTTTCTTGTGAGCTGGCCGCAACACCGCAGGATGGCTTCAGGCCCTAATCTGGTTCCGGCACGGCACGCTGAGCCTTTGGTTATTTCCTCTTCCTGGTGGGAAATGAGAGTTAAATTTGCCCGTCCAGACACCTCTAGCTAGTCTCTCATTGGTTCTCGCTATTCCTGTTCATCTTCCGCAGAAATTGCAAACTGGGCCAAACAGGAGGTTAAAGGGACTGACTCTCCAAGTCGGGAGAGTGTTAGTAAAGCGTCTGGAATGTTGCACCCGAGTACCAGGGTACGAAAACTGAGACATATTTGAACACGTCTCCCGGTCACATGGTTGATCATACTCTAGGTTCCACATGCATGTTTTAGCTGAAGGAAGAATACCTTAAACCTGGGTAGTTGAAACCCGTGGAATGGGTACCATGCAATATGACTTCAAAGGGTCTTCATTTGCTCACCGAACCTCTCCAATCCTATCACTGCTGCGTTTATGTCCCTGTACACATGCTTGATTCTCTTTCGGAGACATAGCAATCCATAGGTTTTAAGATACTTAAGAGTCAGGTACATTCTTAGGCGTTTAATATGCGGTGTTGAGTCCATTTCGTTGAGCAAGGAGTAGCTCTTGTCTATTCCATACTTGGCTTAAGGAACTTTATCTGTGCTCATTTCAATCTCTGGTTTTATGCAGCACCCCAACTCACCTTTACCCTTAAACAAGCATAAGTTGGTTTTCTAAATTTGAGACCCTGTTCTGTTCTGTAATTCAGTTCCTGTGTAGCCAAGTTTACATTCCGTGTATTACTGATATCTTATGATGTTTCTTTTTCTGTGTGACTTATTTCAGTTAGAATCATCGTACCTGAATCCACTCATTGTGCTGCTACGGGCCTGATGACATAGATTTCACTGCTGAGTGATACTGCATTGTACGTAAGTACCACAAGTTCTTTATCCATTTTTCACTTTCTGTGATATTGAACTTGTACGGTAAACGAGGTTCTTGTAAACAGAGGCGTCCCAAACATTGGGGTGGCTGTGTCTTTTTGATTTTAATTTCCCTAAGCTATAGGACCATAAGTGGAAGTGGCCTAGGCTCTGTTGCTTTGTTTTTTAGATGTTTCAGGAAACACCATACACTTCTCCCGAGTGTCTGTTGGCAGTTTACATCCCGCCCATCAGCATAACAAGGCTCCCAGTTCTCCATGGCCTGTCCTGCCTTTCTGGATTTTACACTTTTTTCAGATGGCCCTTTTGACCGGGGGGAAGTGAGACTTCATTGTAGTGCAGATTTCCTTTGCAAGCTTGCTTGGTTGGCCAAAAAGGGCGTATGCGTTTTTTCCTGAATATATTCAGGAAAAAACGCATACGCCCTTTTTGGCCAAGTGCATCATTGTGGACGTTCTGCCTCTTTTCCTATGCTTTCAATGCAATTCCAGTCTACCTCCTGAAATCGGTTTCCTGCAATTCTGCCCCGCTTTCAAGTCCTCTTGGCAGCCTTACTTCAGTATATTTTTGGACGATAGCTGTCATTTATAACTCTGCAGGTTTGTGAATTACAGTGCCCCTGAGCTCCTTTCTTCAACTCGTTTTCTTGTGAGCTGGCCGCAACACCGCAGGATGGCTTCAGGCCCTAATCTGGTTCCGGCACGGCACGCTGAGCCTTTGGTTATTTCCTCTTCCTGGTGGGAAATGAGAGTTAAATTTGCCCGTCCAGACACCTCCAGCTAGTCTCTCATTGGTTCTCGCTATTCCTGTTCATCTTCCGCAGAAATTGCAAACTGGGCCAAACAGGAGGTTAAAGGGACTGACTCTCCAAGTCGGGAGAGTGTTAGTAAAGCGTCTGGAATGTTGCACCCGAGTACCAGGGTACGAAAACTGAGACATATTTGAACACGTCTCCCGATCACATGGTTGATCATACTCTAGGTTCCACATGCATGTTTTAGCTGAAGGAAGAATACCTTAAACCTGGGTAGTTGAAACCCGTGGAATGGGTACCATGCAATATGACTTCAAAGGGGCTTCATTTGCTCACCGAACCTCTCCAATCCTATCACTGCTGCGTTTATGTCCCTGTACACATGCTTGATTCTCTTTCGGAGACATAGCAATCCATAGGTTTTAAGATACTTAAGAGTCAGGTACATTCTTAGGCGTTTAATATGCGGTGTTGAGTCCATTTCGTTGAGCAAGGAGTAGCTCTTGTCTATTCCATACTTGGCTTAAGGAACTTTATCTGTGCTCATTTCAATCTCTGGTTTTATGCAGCACCCCAACTCACCTTTACCCTTAAACAAGCATAAGTTGGTTTTCTAAATTTGAGACCCTGTTCTGTTCTGTAATTCAGTTCCTGTGTAGCCAAGTTTACATTCCGTGTATTACTGATATCTTATGATGTTTCTTTTTCTGTGTGACTTATTTCAGTTAGAATCATCGTACCTGAATCCACTCATTGTGCTGCTACGGGCCTGATGACATAGATTTCACTGCTGAGTGATACTGCATTGTACGTAAGTACCACAAGTTCTTTATCCATTTTTCACTTTCTGTGATATTGAACTTGTACGGTAAACGAGGTTCTTGTAAACAGAGGCGTCCCAAACATTGGGGTGGCTGTGTCTTTTTGATTTTAATTTCCCTAAGCTATAGGACCATAAGTGGAAGTGGCCTAGGCTCTGTTGCTTTGTTTTTTAGATGTTTCAGGAAACACCATACACTTCTCCCGAGTGTCTGTTGGCAGTTTACATCCCGCCCATCAGCATAACAAGGCTCCCAGTTCTCCATGGCCTGTCCTGCCTTTCTGGATTTTACACTTTTTTCAGATGGCCCTTTTGACCGGGGGGAAGTGAGACTTCATTGTAGTGCAGATTTCCTTTGCAAGCTTGCTTGGTTGGCCAAAAAGGGCGTATGCGTTTTTTCCTGAATATATTCAGGAAAAAACGCATACGCCCTTTTTGGCCAAGTGCATCATTGTGGACGTTCTGCCTCTTTTCCTATGCTTTCAATGCAATTCCAGTCTACCTCCTGAAATCGGTTTCCTGCAATTCTGCCCCGCTTTCAAGTCCTCTTGGCAGCCTTACTTCAGTATATTTTTGGACGATAGCTGTCATTTATAACTCTGCAGGTTTGTGAATTACAGTGCCCCTGAGCTCCTTTCTTCAACTCGTTTTCTTGTGAGCTGGCCGCAACACCGCAGGATGGCTTCAGGCCCTAATCTGGTTCCGGCACGGCACGCTGAGCCTTTGGTTATTTCCTCTTCCTGGTGGGAAATGAGAGTTAAATTTGCCCGTCCAGACACCTCCAGCTAGTCTCTCATTGGTTCTCGCTATTCCTGTTCATCTTCCGCAGAAATTGCAAACTGGGCCAAACAGGAGGTTAAAGGGACTGACTCTCCAAGTCGGGAGAGTGTTAGTAAAGCGTCTGGAATGTTGCACCCGAGTACCAGGGTACGAAAACTGAGACATATTTGAACACGTCTCCCGATCACATGGTTGATCATACTCTAGGTTCCACATGCATGTTTTAGCTGAAGGAAGAATACCTTAAACCTGGGTAGTTGAAACCCGTGGCATGGGTACCATGCAATATGACTTCAAAGGGTCTTCATTTGCTCACCGAACCTCTCCAATCCTATCACTGCTGCGTTTATGTCCCTGTACACATGCTTGATTCTCTTTCGGAGACATAGCAATCCATAGGTTTTAAGATACTTAAGAGTCAGGTACATTCTTAGGCGTTTAATATGCGGTGTTGAGTCCATTTCGTTGAGCAAGGAGTAGCTCTTGTCTATTCCATATTTGGCTTAAGGAACTTTATCTGTGCTCATTTCAATCTCTGGTTTTATGCAGCACCCCAACTCACCTTTACCCTTAAACAAGCATAAGTTGGTTTTCTAAATTTGAGACCCTGTTCTGTTCTGTAATTCAGTTCCTGTGTAGCCAAGTTTACATTCCGTGTATTACTGATATCTTATGATGTTTCTTTTTCTGTGTGACTTATTTCAGTTAGAATCATCGTACCTGAATCCACTCATTGTGCTGCTACGGGCCTGATGACATAGATTTCACTGCTGAGTGATACTGCATTGTACGTAAGTACCACAAGTTCTTTATCCATTTTTCACTTTCTGTGATATTGAACTTGTACGGTAAACGAGGTTCTTGTAAACAGAGGCGTCCCAAACATTGGGGTGGCTGTGTCTTTTTGATTTTAATTTCCCTAAGCTATAGGACCATAAGTGGAAGTGGCCTAGGCTCTGTTGCTTTGTTTTTTAGATGTTTCAGGAAACACCATACACTTCTCCCGAGTGTCTGTTGGCAGTTTACATCCCGCCCATCAGCATAACAAGGCTCCCAGTTCTCCATGGCCTGTCCTGCCTTTCTGGATTTTACACTTTTTTCAGATGGCCCTTTTGACCGGGGGGAAGTGAGACTTCATTGTAGTGCAGATTTCCTTTGCAAGCTTGCTTGGTTGGCCAAAAAGGGCGTATGCGTTTTTTCCTGAATATATTCAGGAAAAAACGCATACGCCCTTTTTGGCCAAGTGCATCATTGTGGACGTTCTGCCTCTTTTCCTATGCTTTCAATGCAATTCCAGTCTACCTCCTGAAATCGGTTTCCTGCAATTCTGCCCCGCTTTCAAGTCCTCTTGGCAGCCTTACTTCAGTATATTTTTGGACGATAGCTGTCATTTATAACTCTGCAGGTTTGTGAATTACAGTGCCCCTGAGCTCCTTTCTTCAACTCGTTTTCTTGTGAGCTGGCCGCAACACCGCAGGATGGCTTCAGGCCCTAATCTGGTTCCGGCACGGCACGCTGAGCCTTTGGTTATTTCCTCTTCCTGGTGGGAAATGAGAGTTAAATTTGCCCGTCCAGACACCTCCAGCTAGTCTCTCATTGGTTCTCGCTATTCCTGTTCATCTTCCGCAGAAATTGCAAACTGGGCCAAACAGGAGGTTAAAGGGACTGACTCTCCAAGTCGGGAGAGTGTTAGTAAAGCGTCTGGAATGTTGCACCCGAGTACCAGGGTACGAAAACTGAGACATATTTGAACACGTCTCCCGATCACATGGTTGATCATACTCTAGGTTCCACATGCATGTTTTAGCTGAAGGAAGAATACCTTAAACCTGGGTAGTTGAAACCCGTGGCATGGGTACCATGCAATATGACTTCAAAGGGTCTTCATTTGCTCACCGAACCTCTCCAATCCTATCACTGCTGCGTTTATGTCCCTGTACACATGCTTGATTCTCTTTCGGAGACATAGCAATCCATAGGTTTTAAGATACTTAAGAGTCAGGTACATTCTTAGGCGTTTAATATGCGGTGTTGAGTCCATTTCGTTGAGCAAGGAGTAGCTCTTGTCTATTCCATATTTGGCTTAAGGAACTTTATCTGTGCTCATTTCAATCTCTGGTTTTATGCAGCACCCCAACTCACCTTTACCCTTAAACAAGCATAAGTTGGTTTTCTAAATTTGAGACCCTGTTCTGTTCTGTAATTCAGTTCCTGTGTAGCCAAGTTTACATTCCGTGTATTACTGATATCTTATGATGTTTCTTTTTCTGTGTGACTTATTTCAGTTAGAATCATCGTACCTGAATCCACTCATTGTGCTGCTACGGGCCTGATGACATAGATTTCACTGCTGAGTGATACTGCATTGTACGTAAGTACCACAAGTTCTTTATCCATTTTTCACTTTCTGTGATATTGAACTTGTACGGTAAACGAGGTTCTTGTAAACAGAGGCGTCCCAAACATTGGGGTGGCTGTGTCTTTTTGATTTTAATTTCCCTAAGCTATAGGACCATAAGTGGAAGTGGCCTAGGCTCTGTTGCTTTGTTTTTTAGATGTTTCAGGAAACACCATACACTTCTCCCGAGTGTCTGTTGGCAGTTTACATCCCGCCCATCAGCATAACAAGGCTCCCAGTTCTCCATGGCCTGTCCTGCCTTTCTGGATTTTACACTTTTTTCAGATGGCCCTTTTGACCGGGGGGAAGTGAGACTTCATTGTAGTGCAGATTTCCTTTGCAAGCTTGCTTGGTTGGCCAAAAAGGGCGTATGCGTTTTTTTCCTGAATATATTCAGGAAAAAACGCATACGCCCTTTTTGGCCAAGTGCATCATTGTGGACGTTCTGCCTCTTTTCCTATGCTTTCAATGCAATTCCAGTCTACCTCCTGAAATCGGTTTCCTGCAATTCTGCCCCGCTTTCAAGTCCTCTTGGCAGCCTTACTTCAGTATATTTTTGGACGATAGCTGTCATTTATAACTCTGCAGGTTTGTGAATTACAGTGCCCCTGAGCTCCTTTCTTCAACTCGCTTTCTTGTGAGCTGGCCGCAACACCGCAGGATGGCTTCAGGCCCTAATCTGGTTCCGGCACGGCACGCTGAGCCTTTGGTTATTTCCTCTTCCTGGTGGGAAATGAGAGTTAAATTTGCCCGTCCAGACACCTCCAGCTAGTCTCTCATTGGTTCTCGCTATTCCTGTTCATCTTCCGCAGAAATTGCAAACTGGGCCAAACAGGAGGTTAAAGGGACTGACTCTCCAAGTCGGGAGAGTGTTAGTAAAGCGTCTGGAATGTTGCACCCGAGTACCAGGGTACGAAAACTGAGACATATTTGAACACGTCTCCCGGTCACATGGTTGATCATACTCTAGGTTCCACATGCATGTTTTAGCTGAAGGAAGAATACCTTAAACCTGGGTAGTTGAAACCCGTGGAATGGGTACCATGCAATATGACTTCAAAGGGTCTTCATTTGCTCACCGAACCTCTCCAATCCTATCACTGCTGCGTTTATGTCCCTGTACACATGCTTGATTCTCTTTCGGAGACATAGCAATCCATAGGTTTTAAGATACTTAAGAGTCAGGTACATTCTTAGGCGTTTAATATGCGGTGTTGAGTCCATTTCGTTGAGCAAGGAGTAGCTCTTGTCTATTCCATATTTGGCTTAAGGAACTTTATCTGTGCTCATTTCAATCTCTGGTTTTATGCAGCACCCCAACTCACCTTTACCCTTAAACAAGCATAAGTTGGTTTTCTAAATTTGAAACCCTGTTCTGTTCTGTAATTCAGTTCCTGTGTAGCCAAGTTTACATTCCGTGTATTACTGATATCTTATGATGTTTCTTTTTCTGTGTGACTTATTTCAGTTAGAATCATCGTACCTGAATCCACTCATTGTGCTGCTACGGGCCTGATGACATAGATTTCACTGCTGAGTGATACTGCATTGTACGTAAGTACCACAAGTTCTTTATCCATTTTTCACTTTCTGTGATATTGAACTTGTACGGTAAACGAGGTTCTTGTAAACAGAGGCGTCCCAAACATTGGGGTGGCTGTGTCTTTTTGATTTTAATTTCCCTAAGCTATAGGACCATAAGTGGAAGTGGCCTAGGCTCTGTTGCTTTGTTTTTTAGATGTTTCAGGAAACACCATACACTTCTCCCGAGTATCTGTTGGCAGTTTACATCCCGCCCATCAGCATAACAAGGCTCCCAGTTCTCCATGGCCTGTCCTGCCTTTCTGGATTTTACACTTTTTTCAGATGGCCCTTTTGACCGGGGGGAAGTGAGACTTCATTGTAGTGCAGATTTCCTTTGCAAGCTTGCTTGGTTGGCCAAAAAGGGCGTATGCGTTTTTTCCTGAATATATTCAGGAAAAAACGCATACGCCCTTTTTGGCCAAGTGCATCATTGTGGACGTTCTGCCTCTTTTCCTATGCTTTCAATGCAATTCCAGTCTACCTCCTGAAATCGGTTTCCTGCAATTCTGCCCCGCTTTCAAGTCCTCTTGGCAGCCTTACTTCAGTATATTTTTGGACGATAGCTGTCATTTATAACTCTGCAGGTTTGTGAATTACAGTGCCCCTGAGCTCCTTTCTTCAACTCGTTTTCTTGTGAGCTGGCCGCAACACCGCAGGATGGCTTCAGGCCCTAATCTGGTTCCGGCACGGCACGCTGAGCCTTTGGTTATTTCCTCTTCCTGGTGGGAAATGAGAGTTAAATTTGCCCGTCCAGACACCTCCAGCTAGTCTCTCATTGGTTCTCGCTATTCCTGTTCATCTTCCGCAGAAATTGCAAACTGGGCCAAACAGGAGGTTAAAGGGACTGACTCTCCAAGTCGGGAGAGTGTTAGTAAAGCGTCTGGAATGTTGCACCCGAGTACCAGGGTACGAAAACTGAGACATATTTGAACACGTCTCCCGGTCACATGGTTGATCATACTCTAGGTTCCACATGCATGTTTTAGCTGAAGGAAGAATACCTTAAACCTGGGTAGTTGAAACCCGTGGAATGGGTACCATGCAATATGACTTCAAAGGGTCTTCATTTGCTCACCGAACCTCTCCAATCCTATCACTGCTGCGTTTATGTCCCTGTACACATGCTTGATTCTCTTTCGGAGACATAGCAATCCATAGGTTTTAAGATACTTAAGAGTCAGGTACATTCTTAGGCGTTTAATATGCGGTGTTGAGTCCATTTCGTTGAGCAAGGAGTAGCTCTTGTCTATTCCATATTTGGCTTAAGGAACTTTATCTGTGCTCATTTCAATCTCTGGTTTTATGCAGCACCCCAACTCACCTTTACCCTTAAACAAGCATAAGTTGATTTTCTAAATTTGAGACCCTGTTCTGTTCTGTAATTCAGTTCCTGTGTAGCCAAGTTTACATTCCGTGTATTACTGATATCTTATGATGTTTCTTTTTCTGTGTGACTTATTTCAGTTAGAATCATCGTACCTGAATCCACTCATTGTGCTGCTACGGGCCTGATGACATAGATTTCACTGCTGAGTGATACTGCATTGTACGTAAGTACCACAAGTTCTTTATCCATTTTTCACTTTCTGTGATATTGAACTTGTACGGTAAACGAGGTTCTTGTAAACAGAGGCGTCCCAAACATTGGGGTGGCTGTGTCTTTTTGATTTTAATTTCCCTAAGCTATAGGACCATAAGTGGAAGTGGCCTAGGCTCTGTTGCTTTGTTTTTTAGATGTTTCAGGAAACACCATACACTTCTCCCGAGTATCTGTTGGCAGTTTACATCCCGCCCATCAGCATAACAAGGCTCCCAGTTCTCCATGGCCTGTCCTGCCTTTCTGGATTTTACACTTTTTTCAGATGGCCCTTTTGACCGGGGGGAAGTGAGACTTCATTGTAGTGCAGATTTCCTTTGCAAGCTTGCTTGGTTGGCCAAAAAGGGCGTATGCGTTTTTTCCTGAATATATTCAGGAAAAAACGCATACGCCCTTTTTGGCCAAGTGCATCATTGTGGACGTTCTGCCTCTTTTCCTATGCTTTCAATGCAATTCCAGTCTACCTCCTGAAATCGGTTTCCTGCAATTCTGCCCCGCTTTCAAGTCCTCTTGGCAGCCTTACTTCAGTATATTTTTGGACGATAGCTGTCATTTATAACTCTGCAGGTTTGTGAATTACAGTGCCCCTGAGCTCCTTTCTTCAACTCGTTTTCTTGTGATCTGGCCGCAACACCGCAGGATGGCTTCAGGCCCTAATCTGGTTCCGGCACGGCACGCTGAGCCTTTGGTTATTTCCTCTTCCTGGTGGGAAATGAGAGTTAAATTTGCCCGTCCAGACACCTCCAGCTAGTCTCTCATTGGTTCTCGCTATTCCTGTTCATCTTCCGCAGAAATTGCAAACTGGGCCAAACAGGAGGTTAAAGGGACTGACTCTCCAAGTCGGGAGAGTGTTAGTAAAGCGTCTGGAATGTTGCACCCGAGTACCAGGGTACGAAAACTGAGACATATTTGAACACGTCTCCCGATCACATGGTTGATCATACTCTAGGTTCCACATGCATGTTTTAGCTGAAGGAAGAATACCTTAAACCTGGGTAGTTGAAACCCGTGGAATGGGTACCATGCAATATGACTTCAAAGGGTCTTCATTTGCTCACCGAACCTCTCCAATCCTATCACTGCTGCGTTTATGTCCCTGTACACATGCTTGATTCTCTTTCAGAGACATAGCAATCCATAGGTTTTAAGATACTTAAGAGTCAGGTACATTCTTAGGCGTTTAATATGCGGTGTTGAGTCCATTTCGTTGAGCAAGGAGTAGCTCTTGTCTATTCCATACTTGGCCTAAGGAACTTTATCTGTGCTCATTTCAATCTCTGGTTTTATGCAGCACCCCAACTCACCTTTACCCTTAAACAAGCATAAGTTGGTTTTCTAAATTTGAGACCCTGTTCTGTTCTGTAATTCAGTTCCTGTGTAGCCAAGTTTACATTCCGTGTATTACTGATATCTTATGATGTTTCTTTTTCTGTGTGACTTATTTCAGTTAGAATCATCGTACCTGAATCCACTCATTGTGCTGCTACGGGCCTGATGACATAGATTTCACTGCTGAGTGATACTGCATTGTACGTAAGTACCACAAGTTCTTTATCCATTTTTCACTTTCTGTGATATTGAACTTGTACGGTAAACGAGGTTCTTGTAAACAGAGGCGTCCCAAACATTGGGGTGGCTGTGTCTTTTTGATTTTAATTTCCCTAAGCTATAGGACCATAAGTGGAAGTGCCCTAGGCTCTGTTGCTTTGTTTTTTAGATGTTTCAGGAAACACCATACACTTCTCCCGAGTGTCTGTTGGCAGTTTACATCCCGCCCATCAGCATAACAAGGCTCCCAGTTCTCCATGGCCTGTCCTGCCTTTCTGGATTTTACACTTTTTTCAGATGGCCCTTTTGACCGGGGGGAAGTGAGACTTCATTGTAGTGCAGATTTCCTTTGCAAGCTTGCTTGGTTGGCCAAAAAGGGCGTATGCGTTTTTTCCTGAATATATTCAGGAAAAAACGCATACGCCCTTTTTGGCCAAGTGCATCATTGTGGACGTTCTGCCTCTTTTCCTATGCTTTCAATGCAATTCCAGTCTACCTCCTGAAATCGGTTTCCTGCAATTCTGCCCCGCTTTCAAGTCCTCTTGGCAGCCTTACTTCAGTATATTTTTGGACGATAGCTGTCATTTATAACTCTGCAGGTTTGTGAATTACAGTGCCCCTGAGCTCCTTTCTTCAACTCGTTTTCTTGTGAGCTGGCCGCAACACCGCAGGATGGCTTCAGGCCCTAATCTGGTTCCGGCACGGCACGCTGAGCCTTTGGTTATTTCCTCTTCCTGGTGGGAAATGAGAGTTAAATTTGCCCGTCCAGACACCTCCAGCTAGTCTCTCATTGGTTCTCGCTATTCCTGTTCATCTTCCGCAGAAATTGCAAACTGGGCCAAACAGGAGGTTAAAGGGACTGACTCTCCAAGTCGGGAGAGTGTTAGTAAAGCGTCTGGAATGTTGCACCCGAGTACCAGGGTACGAAAACTGAGACATATTTGAACACGTCTCCCGATCACATGGTTGATCATACTCTAGGTTCCACATGCATGTTTTAGCTGAAGGAAGAATACCTTAAACCTGGGTAGTTGAAACCCGTGGCATGGGTACCATGCAATATGACTTCAAAGGGGCTTCATTTGCTCACCGAACCTCTCCAATCCTATCACTGCTGCGTTTATGTCCCTGTACACATGCTTGATTCTCTTTCGGAGACATAGCAATCCATAGGTTTTAAGATACTTAAGAGTCAGGTACATTCTTAGGCGTTTAATATGCGGTGTTGAGTCCATTTCGTTGAGCAAGGAGTAGCTCTTGTCTATTCCATACTTGGCCTAAGGAACTTTATCTGTGCTCATTTCAATCTCTGGTTTTATGCAGCACCCCAACTCACCTTTACCCTTAAACAAGCATAAGTTGGTTTTCTAAATTTGAGACCCTGTTCTGTTCTGTAATTCAGTTCCTGTGTAGCCAAGTTTACATTCCGTGTATTACTGATATCTTATGATGTTTCTTTTTCTGTGTGACTTATTTCAGTTAGAATCATCGTACCTGAATCCACTCATTGTGCTGCTACGGGCCTGATGACATAGATTTCACTGCTGAGTGATACTGCATTGTACGTAAGTACCACAAGTTCTTTATCCATTTTTCACTTTCTGTGATATTGAACTTGTACGGTAAACGAGGTTCTTGTAAACAGAGGCGTCCCAAACATTGGGGTGGCTGTGTCTTTTTGATTTTAATTTCCCTAAGCTATAGGACCATAAGTGGAAGTGCCCTAGGCTCTGTTGCTTTGTTTTTTAGATGTTTCAGGAAACACCATACACTTCTCCCGAGTGTCTGTTGGCAGTTTACATCCCGCCCATCAGCATAACAAGGCTCCCAGTTCTCCATGGCCTGTCCTGCCTTTCTGGATTTTACACTTTTTTCAGATGGCCCTTTTGACCGGGGGGAAGTGAGACTTCATTGTAGTGCAGATTTCCTTTGCAAGCTTGCTTGGTTGGCCAAAAAGGGCGTATGCGTTTTTTCCTGAATATATTCAGGAAAAAACGCATACGCCCTTTTTGGCCAAGTGCATCATTGTGGACGTTCTGCCTCTTTTCCTATGCTTTCAATGCAATTCCAGTCTACCTCCTGAAATCGGTTTCCTGCAATTCTGCCCCGCTTTCAAGTCCTCTTGGCAGCCTTACTTCAGTATATTTTTGGACGATAGCTGTCATTTATAACTCTGCAGGTTTGTGAATTACAGTGCCCCTGAGCTCCTTTCTTCAACTCGTTTTCTTGTGAGCTGGCCGCAACACCGCAGGATGGCTTCAGGCCCTAATCTGGTTCCGGCACGGCACGCTGAGCCTTTGGTTATTTCCTCTTCCTGGTGGGAAATGAGAGTTAAATTTGCCCGTCCAGACACCTCCAGCTAGTCTCTCATTGGTTCTCGCTATTCCTGTTCATCTTCCGCAGAAATTGCAAACTGGGCCAAACAGGAGGTTAAAGGGACTGACTCTCCAAGTCGGGAGAGTGTTAGTAAAGCGTCTGGAATGTTGCACCCGAGTACCAGGGTACGAAAACTGAGACATATTTGAACACGTCTCCCGATCACATGGTTGATCATACTCTAGGTTCCACATGCATGTTTTAGCTGAAGGAAGAATACCTTAAACCTGGGTAGTTGAAACCCGTGGCATGGGTACCATGCAATATGACTTCAAAGGGGCTTCATTTGCTCACCGAACCTCTCCAATCCTATCACTGCTGCGTTTATGTCCCTGTACACATGCTTGATTCTCTTTCGGAGACATAGCAATCCATAGGTTTTAAGATACTTAAGAGTCAGGTACATTCTTAGGCGTTTAATATGCGGTGTTGAGTCCATTTCGTTGAGCAAGGAGTAGCTCTTGTCTATTCCATATTTGGCTTAAGGAACTTTATCTGTGCTCATTTCAATCTCTGGTTTTATGCAGCACCCCAACTCACCTTTACCCTTAAACAAGCATAAGTTGGTTTTCTAAATTTGAGACCCTGTTCTGTTCTGTAATTCAGTTCCTGTGTAGCCAAGTTTACATTCCGTGTATTACTGATATCTTATGATGTTTCTTTTTCTGTGTGACTTATTTCAGTTAGAATCATCGTACCTGAATCCACTCATTGTGCTGCTACGGGCCTGATGACATAGATTTCACTGCTGAGTGATACTGCATTGTACGTAAGTACCACAAGTTCTTTATCCATTTTTCACTTTCTGTGATATTGAACTTGTACGGTAAACGAGGTTCTTGTAAACAGAGGCGTCCCAAACATTGGGGTGGCTGTGTCTTTTTGATTTTAATTTCCCTAAGCTATAGGACCATAAGTGGAAGTGCCCTAGGCTCTGTTGCTTTGTTTTTTAGATGTTTCAGGAAACACCATACACTTCTCCCGAGTGTCTGTTGGCAGTTTACATCCCGCCCATCAGCATAACAAGGCTCCCAGTTCTCCATGGCCTGTCCTGCCTTTCTGGATTTTACACTTTTTTCAGATGGCCCTTTTGACCGGGGGGAAGTGAGACTTCATTGTAGTGCAGATTTCCTTTGCAAGCTTGCTTGGTTGGCCAAAAAGGGCGTATGCGTTTTTTCCTGAATATATTCAGGAAAAAACGCATACGCCCTTTTTGGCCAAGTGCATCATTGTGGACGTTCTGCCTCTTTTCCTATGCTTTCAATGCAATTCCAGTCTACCTCCTGAAATCGGTTTCCTGCAATTCTGCCCCGCTTTCAAGTCCTCTTGGCAGCCTTACTTCAGTATATTTTTGGACGATAGCTGTCATTTATAACTCTGCAGGTTTGTGAATTACAGTGCCCCTGAGCTCCTTTCTTCAACTCGCTTTCTTGTGAGCTGGCCGCAACACCGCAGGATGGCTTCAGGCCCTAATCTGGTTCCGGCACGGCACGCTGAGCCTTTGGTTATTTCCTCTTCCTGGTGGGAAATGAGAGTTAAATTTGCCCGTCCAGACACCTCCAGCTAGTCTCTCATTGGTTCTCGCTATTCCTGTTCATCTTCCGCAGAAATTGCAAACTGGGCCAAACAGGAGGTTAAAGGGACTGACTCTCCAAGTCGGGAGAGTGTTAGTAAAGCGTCTGGAATGTTGCACCCGAGTACCAGGGTACGAAAACTGAGACATATTTGAACACGTCTCCCGATCACATGGTTGATCATACTCTAGGTTCCACATGCATGTTTTAGCTGAAGGAAGAATACCTTAAACCTGGGTAGTTGAAACCCGTGGAATGGGTACCATGCAATATGACTTCAAAGGGTCTTCATTTGCTCACCGAACCTCTCCAATCCTATCACTGCTGCGTTTATGTCCCTGTACACATGCTTGATTCTCTTTCGGAGACATAGCAATCCATAGGTTTTAAGATACTTAAGAGTCAGGTACATTCTTAGGCGTTTAATATGCGGTGTTGAGTCCATTTCGTTGAGCAAGGAGTAGCTCTTGTCTATTCCATATTTGGCTTAAGGAACTTTATCTGTGCTCATTTCAATCTCTGGTTTTATGCAGCACCCCAACTCACCTTTACCCTTAAACAAGCATAAGTTGGTTTTCTAAATTTGAGACCCTGTTCTGTTCTGTAATTCAGTTCCTGTGTAGCCAAGTTTACATTCCGTGTATTACTGATATCTTATGATGTTTCTTTTTCTGTGTGACTTATTTCAGTTAGAATCATCGTACCTGAATCCACTCATTGTGCTGCTACGGGCCTGATGACATAGATTTCACTGCTGAGTGATACTGCATTGTACGTAAGTACCACAAGTTCTTTATCCATTTTTCACTTTCTGTGATATTGAACTTGTACGGTAAACGAGGTTCTTGTAAACAGAGGCGTCCCAAACATTGGGGTGGCTGTGTCTTTTTGATTTTAATTTCCCTAAGCTATAGGACCATAAGTGGAAGTGCCCTAGGCTCTGTTGCTTTGTTTTTTAGATGTTTCAGGAAACACCATACACTTCTCCCGAGTGTCTGTTGGCAGTTTACATCCCGGCCATCAGCATAACAAGGCTCCCAGTTCTCCATGGCCTGTCCTGCCTTTCTGGATTTTACACTTTTTTCAGATGGCCCTTTTGACCGGGGGGAAGTGAGACTTCATTGTAGTGCAGATTTCCTTTGCAAGCTTGCTTGGTTGGCCAAAAAGGGCGTATGCGTTTTTTCCTGAATATATTCAGGAAAAAACGCATACGCCCTTTTTGGCCAAGTGCATCATTGTGGACGTTCTGCCTCTTTTCCTATGCTTTCAATGCAATTCCAGTCTACCTCCTGAAATCGGTTTCCTGCAATTCTGCCCCGCTTTCAAGTCCTCTTGGCAGCCTTACTTCAGTATATTTTTGGACGATAGCTGTCATTTATAACTCTGCAGGTTTGTGAATTACAGTGCCCCTGAGCTCCTTTCTTCAACTCGCTTTCTTTTGAGCTGGCCGCAACACCGCAGGATGGCTTCAGGCCCTAATCTGGTTCCGGCACGGCACGCTGAGCCTTTGGTTATTTCCTCTTCCTGGTGGGAAATGAGAGTTAAATTTGCCCGTCCAGACACCTCCAGCTAGTCTCTCATTGGTTCTCGCTATTCCTGTTCATCTTCCGCAGAAATTGCAAACTGGGCCAAACAGGAGGTTAAAGGGACTGACTCTCCAAGTCGGGAGAGTGTTAGTAAAGCGTCTGGAATGTTGCACCCGAGTACCAGGGTACGAAAACTGAGACATATTTGAACACGTCTCCCGATCACATGGTTGATCATACTCTAGGTTCCACATGCATGTTTTAGCTGAAGGAAGAATACCTTAAACCTGGGTAGTTGAAACCCGTGGCATGGGTACCATGCAATATGACTTCAAAGGGTCTTCATTTGCTCACCGAACCTCTCCAATCCTATCACTGCTGCGTTTATGTCCCTGTACACATGCTTGATTCTCTTTCGGAGACATAGCAATCCATAGGTTTTAAGATACTTAAGAGTCAGGTACATTCTTAGGCATTTAATATGCGGTGTTGAGTCCATTTCGTTGAGCAAGGAGTAGCTCTTGTCTATTCCATATTTGGCTTAAGGAACTTTATCTGTGCTCATTTCAATCTCTGGTTTTATGCAGCACCCCAACTCACCTTTACCCTTAAACAAGCATAAGTTGGTTTTCTAAATTTGAGACCCTGTTCTGTTCTGTAATTCAGTTCCTGTGTAGCCAAGTTTACATTCCGTGTATTACTGATATCTTATGATGTTTCTTTTTCTGTGTGACTTATTTCAGTTAGAATCATCGTACCTGAATCCACTCATTGTGCTGCTACGGGCCTGATGACATAGATTTCACTGCTGAGTGATACTGCATTGTACGTAAGTACCACAAGTTCTTTATCCATTTTTCACTTTC
Source organism: Globicephala melas (assembly GCF_963455315.2). Classification (NCBI taxonomy): domain Eukaryota; kingdom Metazoa; phylum Chordata; class Mammalia; order Artiodactyla; family Delphinidae; genus Globicephala; species Globicephala melas. The sequence continues at coordinate 185,195 of NW_027207613.1, forward strand.
TGTGATATTGAACTTGTACGGTAAACGAGGTTCTTGTAAACAGAGGCGTCCCAAACATTGGGGTGGCTGTGTCTTTTTGATTTTAATTTCCCTAAGCTATAGGACCATAAGTGGAAGTGCCCTAGGCTCTGTTGCTTTGTTTTTTAGATGTTTCAGGAAACACCATACACTTCTCCCGAGTGTCTGTTGGCAGTTTACATCCCGCCCATCAGCATAACAAGGCTCCCAGTTCTCCATGGCCTGTCCTGCCTTTCTGGATTTTACACTTTTTTCAGATGGCCCTTTTGACCGGGGGGAAGTGAGACTTCATTGTAGTGCAGATTTCCTTTGCAAGCTTGCTTGGTTGGCCAAAAAGGGCGTATGCGTTTTTTCCTGAATATATTCAGGAAAAAACGCATACGCCCTTTTTGGCCAAGTGCATCATTGTGGACGTTCTGCCTCTTTTCCTATGCTTTCAATGCAATTCCAGTCTACCTCCTGAAATCGGTTTCCTGCAATTCTGCCCCGCTTTCAAGTCCTCTTGGCAGCCTTACTTCAGTATATTTTTGGACGATAGCTGTCATTTATAACTCTGCAGGTTTGTGAATTACAGTGCCCCTGAGCTCCTTTCTTCAACTCGCTTTCTTGTGAGCTGGCCGCAACACCGCAGGATGGCTTCAGGCCCTAATCTTGTTCCGGCACGGCACGCTGAGCCTTTGGTTATTTCCTCTTCCTGGTGGGAAATGAGAGTTAAATTTGCCCGTCCAGACACCTCCAGCTAGTCTCTCATTGGTTCTCGCTATTCCTGTTCATCTTCCGCAGAAATTGCAAACTGGGCCAAACAGGAGGTTAAAGGGACTGACTCTCCAAGTCGGGAGAGTGTTAGTAAAGCGTCTGGAATGTTGCACCCGAGTACCAGGGTACGAAAACTGAGACATATTTGAACACGTCTCCCGATCACATGGTTGATCATACTCTAGGTTCCACATGCATGTTTTAGCTGAAGGAAGAATACCTTAAACCTGGGTAGTTGAAACCCGTGGCATGGGTACCATGCAATATGACTTCAAAGGGTCTTCATTTGCTCACCGAACCTCTCCAATCCTATCACTGCTGCGTTTATGTCCCTGTACACATGCTTGATTCTCTTTCGGAGACATAGCAATCCATAGGTTTTAAGATACTTAAGAGTCAGGTACATTCTTAGGCGTTTAATATGCGGTGTTGAGTCCATTTCGTTGAGCAAGGAGTAGCTCTTGTCTATTCCATATTTGGCTTAAGGAACTTTATCTGTGCTCATTTCAATCTCTGGTTTTATGCAGCACCCCAACTCACCTTTACCCTTAAACAAGCATAAGTTGGTTTTCTAAATTTGAGACCCTGTTCTGTTCTGTAATTCAGTTCCTGTGTAGCCAAGTTTACATTCCGTGTATTACTGATATCTTATGATGTTTCTTTTTCTGTGTGACTTATTTCAGTTAGAATCATCGTACCTGAATCCACTCATTGTGCTGCTACGGGCCTGATGACATAGATTTCACTGCTGAGTGATACTGCATTGTACGTAAGTACCACAAGTTCTTTATCCATTTTTCACTTTCTGTGATATTGAACTTGTACGGTAAACGAGGTTCTTGTAAACAGAGGCGTCCCAAACATTGGGGTGGCTGTGTCTTTTTGATTTTAATTTCCCTAAGCTATAGGACCATAAGTGGAAGTGCCCTAGGCTCTGTTGCTTTGTTTTTTAGATGTTTCAGGAAACACCATACACTTCTCCCGAGTGTCTGTTGGCAGTTTACATCCCGCCCATCAGCATAACAAGGCTCCCAGTTCTCCATGGCCTGTCCTGCCTTTCTGGATTTTACACTTTTTTCAGATGGCCCTTTTGACCGGGGGGAAGTGAGACTTCATTGTAGTGCAGATTTCCTTTGCAAGCTTGCTTGGTTGGCCAAAAAGGGCGTATGCGTTTTTTCCTGAATATATTCAGGAAAAAACGCATACGCCCTTTTTGGCCAAGTGCATCATTGTGGACGTTCTGCCTCTTTTCCTATGCTTTCAATGCAATTCCAGTCTACCTCCTGAAATCGGTTTCCTGCAATTCTGCCCCGCTTTCAAGTCCTCTTGGCAGCCTTACTTCAGTATATTTTTGGACGATAGCTGTCATTTATAACTCTGCAGGTTTGTGAATTACAGTGCCCCTGAGCTCCTTTCTTCAACTCGCTTTCTTGTGAGCTGGCCGCAACACCGCAGGATGGCTTCAGGCCCTAATCTGGTTCCGGCACGGCACGCTGAGCCTTTGGTTATTTCCTCTTCCTGGTGGGAAATGAGAGTTAAATTTGCCCGTCCAGACACCTCCAGCTAGTCTCTCATTGGTTCTCGCTATTCCTGTTCATCTTCCGCAGAAATTGCAAACTGGGCCAAACAGGAGGTTAAAGGGACTGACTCTCCAAGTCGGGAGAGTGTTAGTAAAGCGTCTGGAATGTTGCACCCGAGTACCAGGGTACGAAAACTGAGACATATTTGAACACGTCTCCCGATCACATGGTTGATCATACTCTAGGTTCCACATGCATGTTTTAGCTGAAGGAAGAATACCTTAAACCTGGGTAGTTGAAACCCGTGGCATGGGTACCATGCAATATGACTTCAAAGGGTCTTCATTTGCTCACCGAACCTCTCCAATCCTATCACTGCTGCGTTTATGTCCCTGTACACATGCTTGATTCTCTTTCGGAGACATAGCAATCCATAGGTTTTAAGATACTTAAGAGTCAGGTACATTCTTAGGCGTTTAATATGCGGTGTTGAGTCCATTTCGTTGAGCAAGGAGTAGCTCTTGTCTATTCCATATTTGGCTTAAGGAACTTTATCTGTGCTCATTTCAATCTCTGGTTTTATGCAGCACCCCAACTCACCTTTACCCTTAAACAAGCATAAGTTGGTTTTCTAAATTTGAGACCCTGTTCTGTTCTGTAATTCAGTTCCTGTGTAGCCAAGTTTACATTCCGTGTATTACTGATATCTTATGATGTTTCTTTTTCTGTGTGACTTATTTCAGTTAGAATCATCGTACCTGAATCCACTCATTGTGCTGCTACGGGCCTGATGACATAGATTTCACTGCTGAGTGATACTGCATTGTACGTAAGTACCACAAGTTCTTTATCCATTTTTCACTTTCTGTGATATTGAACTTGTACGGTAAACGAGGTTCTTGTAAACAGAGGCGTCCCAAACATTGGGGTGGCTGTGTCTTTTTGATTTTAATTTCCCTAAGCTATAGGACCATAAGTGGAAGTGCCCTAGGCTCTGTTGCTTTGTTTTTTAGATGTTTCAGGAAACACCATACACTTCTCCCGAGTGTCTGTTGGCAGTTTACATCCCGCCCATCAGCATAACAAGGCTCCCAGTTCTCCATGGCCTGTCCTGCCTTTCTGGATTTTACACTTTTTTCAGATGGCCCTTTTGACCGGGGGGAAGTGAGACTTCATTGTAGTGCAGATTTCCTTTGCAAGCTTGCTTGGTTGGCCAAAAAGGGCGTATGCGTTTTTTCCTGAATATATTCAGGAAAAAACGCATACGCCCTTTTTGGCCAAGTGCATCATTGTGGACGTTCTGCCTCTTTTCCTATGCTTTCAATGCAATTCCAGTCTACCTCCTGAAATCGGTTTCCTGCAATTCTGCCCCGCTTTCAAGTCCTCTTGGCAGCCTTACTTCAGTATATTTTTGGACGATAGCTGTCATTTATAACTCTGCAGGTTTGTGAATTACAGTGCCCCTGAGCTCCTTTCTTCAACTCGCTTTCTTGTGAGCTGGCCGCAACACCGCAGGATGGCTTCAGGCCCTAATCTGGTTCCGGCACGGCACGCTGAGCCTTTGGTTATTTCCTCTTCCTGGTGGGAAATGAGAGTTAAATTTGCCCGTCCAGACACCTCCAGCTAGTCTCTCATTGGTTCTCGCTATTCCTGTTCATCTTCCGCAGAAATTGCAAACTGGGCCAAACAGGAGGTTAAAGGGACTGACTCTCCAAGTCGGGAGAGTGTTAGTAAAGCGTCTGGAATGTTGCACCCGAGTACCAGGGTACGAAAACTGAGACATATTTGAACACGTCTCCCGATCACATGGTTGATCATACTCTAGGTTCCACATGCATGTTTTAGCTGAAGGAAGAATACCTTAAACCTGGGTAGTTGAAACCCGTGGCATGGGTACCATGCAATATGACTTCAAAGGGTCTTCATTTGCTCACCGAACCTCTCCAATCCTATCACTGCTGCGTTTATGTCCCTGTACACATGCTTGATTCTCTTTCGGAGACATAGCAATCCATAGGTTTTAAGATACTTAAGAGTCAGGTACATTCTTAGGCGTTTAATATGCGGTGTTGAGTCCATTTCGTTGAGCAAGGAGTAGCTCTTGTCTATTCCATATTTGGCTTAAGGAACTTTATCTGTGCTCATTTCAATCTCTGGTTTTATGCAGCACCCCAACTCACCTTTACCCTTAAACAAGCATAAGTTGGTTTTCTAAATTTGAGACCCTGTTCTGTTCTGTAATTCAGTTCCTGTGTAGCCAAGTTTACATTCCGTGTATTACTGATATCTTATGATGTTTCTTTTTCTGTGTGACTTATTTCAGTTAGAATCATCGTACCTGAATCCACTCATTGTGCTGCTACGGGCCTGATGACATAGATTTCACTGCTGAGTGATACTGCATTGTACGTAAGTACCACAAGTTCTTTATCCATTTTTCACTTTCTGTGATATTGAACTTGTACGGTAAACGAGGTTCTTGTAAACAGAGGCGTCCCAAACATTGGGGTGGCTGTGTCTTTTTGATTTTAATTTCCCTAAGCTATAGGACCATAAGTGGAAGTGCCCTAGGCTCTGTTGCTTTGTTTTTTAGATGTTTCAGGAAACACCATACACTTCTCCCGAGTGTCTGTTGGCAGTTTACATCCCGCCCATCAGCATAACAAGGCTCCCAGTTCTCCATGGCCTGTCCTGCCTTTCTGGATTTTACACTTTTTTCAGATGGCCCTTTTGACCGGGGGGAAGTGAGACTTCATTGTAGTGCAGATTTCCTTTGCAAGCTTGCTTGGTTGGCCAAAAAGGGCGTATGCGTTTTTTCCTGAATATATTCAGGAAAAAACGCATACGCCCTTTTTGGCCAAGTGCATCATTGTGGACGTTCTGCCTCTTTTCCTATGCTTTCAATGCAATTCCAGTCTACCTCCTGAAATCGGTTTCCTGCAATTCTGCCCCGCTTTCAAGTCCTCTTGGCAGCCTTACTTCAGTATATTTTTGGACGATAGCTGTCATTTATAACTCTGCAGGTTTGTGAATTACAGTGCCCCTGAGCTCCTTTCTTCAACTCGCTTTCTTGTGAGCTGGCCGCAACACCGCAGGATGGCTTCAGGCCCTAATCTGGTTCCGGCACGGCACGCTGAGCCTTTGGTTATTTCCTCTTCCTGGTGGGAAATGAGAGTTAAATTTGCCCGTCCAGACACCTCCAGCTAGTCTCTCATTGGTTCTCGCTATTCCTGTTCATCTTCCGCAGAAATTGCAAACTGGGCCAAACAGGAGGTTAAAGGGACTGACTCTCCAAGTCGGGAGAGTGTTAGTAAAGCGTCTGGAATGTTGCACCCGAGTACCAGGGTACGAAAACTGAGACATATTTGAACACGTCTCCCGATCACATGGTTGATCATACTCTAGGTTCCACATGCATGTTTTAGCTGAAGGAAGAATACCTTAAACCTGGGTAGTTGAAACCCGTGGCATGGGTACCATGCAATATGACTTCAAAGGGTCTTCATTTGCTCACCGAACCTCTCCAATCCTATCACTGCTGCGTTTATGTCCCTGTACACATGCTTGATTCTCTTTCGGAGACATAGCAATCCATAGGTTTTAAGATACTTAAGAGTCAGGTACATTCTTAGGCGTTTAATATGCGGTGTTGAGTCCATTTCGTTGAGCAAGGAGTAGCTCTTGTCTATTCCATATTTGGCTTAAGGAACTTTATCTGTGCTCATTTCAATCTCTGGTTTTATGCAGCACCCCAACTCACCTTTACCCTTAAACAAGCATAAGTTGGTTTTCTAAATTTGAGACACTGTTCTGTTCTGTAATTCAGTTCCTGTGTAGCCAAGTTTACATTCCGTGTATTACTGATATCTTATGATGTTTCTTTTTCTGTGTGACTTATTTCAGTTAGAATCATCGTACCTGAATCCACTCATTGTGCTGCTACGGGCCTGATGACATAGATTTCACTGCTGAGTGATACTGCATTGTACGTAAGTACCACAAGTTCTTTATCCATTTTTCACTTTCTGTGATATTGAACTTGTACGGTAAACGAGGTTCTTGTAAACAGAGGCGTCCCAAACATTGGGGTGGCTGTGTCTTTTTGATTTTAATTTCCCTAAGCTATAGGACCATAAGTGGAAGTGCCCTAGGCTCTGTTGCTTTGTTTTTTAGATGTTTCAGGAAACACCATACACTTCTCCCGAGTGTCTGTTGGCAGTTTACATCCCGCCCATCAGCATAACAAGGCTCCCAGTTCTCCATGGCCTGTCCTGCCTTTCTGGATTTTACACTTTTTTCAGATGGCCCTTTGACCGGGGGGAAGTGAGACTTCATTGTAGTGCAGATTTCCTTTGCAAGCTTGCTTGGTTGGCCAAAAAGGGCGTATGCGTTTTTTCCTGAATATATTCAGGAAAAAACGCATACGCCCTTTTTGGCCAAGTGCATCATTGTGGACGTTCTGCCTCTTTTCCTATGCTTTCAATGCAATTCCAGTCTACCTCCTGAAATCGGTTTCCTGCAATTCTGCCCCGCTTTCAAGTCCTCTTGGCAGCCTTACTTCAGTATATTTTTGGACGATAGCTGTCATTTATAACTCTGCAGGTTTGTGAATTACAGTGCCCCTGAGCTCCTTTCTTCAACTCGTTTTCTTGTGAGCTGGCCGCAACACCGCAGGATGGCTTCAGGCCCTAATCTGGTTCCGGCACGGCACGCTGAGCCTTTGGTTATTTCCTCTTCCTGGTGGGAAATGAGAGTTAAATTTGCCCGTCCAGACACCTCCAGCTAGTCTCTCATTGGTTCTCGCTATTCCTGTTCATCTTCCGCAGAAATTGCAAACTGGGCCAAACAGGAGGTTAAAGGGACTGACTCTCCAAGTCGGGAGAGTGTTAGTAAAGCGTCTGGAATGTTGCACCCGAGTACCAGGGTACGAAAACTGAGACATATTTGAACACGTCTCCCGATCACATGGTTGATCATACTCTAGGTTCCACATGCATGTTTTAGCTGAAGGAAGAATACCTTAAACCTGGGTAGTTGAAACCCGTGGCATGGGTACCATGCAATATGACTTCAAAGGGTCTTCATTTGCTCACCGAACCTCTCCAATCCTATCACTGCTGCGTTTATGTCCCTGTACACATGCTTGATTCTCTTTCGGAGACATAGCAATCCATAGGTTTTAAGATACTTAAGAGTCAGGTACATTCTTAGGCGTTTAATATGCGGTGTTGAGTCCATTTCGTTGAGCAAGGAGTAGCTCTTGTCTATTCCATATTTGGCTTAAGGAACTTTATCTGTGCTCATTTCAATCTCTGGTTTTATGCAGCACCCCAACTCACCTTTACCCTTAAACAAGCATAAGTTGGTTTTCTAAATTTGAGACCCTGTTCTGTTCTGTAATTCAGTTCCTGTGTAGCCAAGTTTACATTCCGTGTATTACTG